>NC_057757.1:9886394-9887985 GCF_004010195.1 Chiloscyllium plagiosum
GCTAGGACAAATGTTCGGCACAACATCGTGGGCCGAAGGGCCTGTTCTGTGCTGTATTGTTCTATGTTCTATGTTCTAAATATCAATATGTATCAAGGGTTTAAAAGAAGGGGTCAGTTGGACAAAGAGCTCAGAGCTAACTGCCATCTGCCAAAGCTTGCAGCTGTCAGCTCAAGAGAGAGAAATTGGTTCTCACAGTCATCCACGTATTAGAGAAAGCACCATCTAAGTAATAACATTACCAATGATGGAGAATCAAAGGCATTCCTGACAGAAGAACAACATACGAAAGCACAGCACATTCCAGAAGATACATAACCTGGCTGCAGTTTCAAAAGACTAAATTCTGGATTTTTCTGTATATGAGTGGGACTTTTACTTATTGGAACAGCATACCATTAGAATCTTGTTTTGTTCAGTAACCGTTAGTGGTTAGAAGGGATTTATTCAGTTTGTCAATAGTTTAGTTCATTTGTTCACTGTTCATGTTGGATAAATAAATTGTTACTAGTTGAATTTAAAGTGATTTATTTTATTTAGAAGTTTCTAAAAAGGAGGGTGCATCACTTTGCACACTCTCTTTACAGATTATAGGGCAAGGCACTGCTCTTTAGGGGTTTCAGCTTTAGTTCTCAATTGAGGCAGTCAACCTCTGCTTTATAGCACGTGCATGACTGTGGACATGCCTGTGAGATATCATCTATTGGTCTGATTGTGGCCAAGGATTTTCTTGCCCACTAGCTCTCCTCAGTCGATTTTTGATATCTTTCCTAGCTACCCTGTAATCCTCTAAAGCTGTGCCAGATCCTTGCTTCCTCAATCTTAAGTAAGCTCCCTCCTTCCTCTTGACGGGAAGCTCCTCTTCTCTTGTTATCCAAGGCTCCTTCACCTTACCTTACCTTTCCTGATTCAGTGGATAAAGCCATCCAAGTGCTCCTTAAAGTGCATCCACATTTCTATCGTGCCTTTCCCATAGAAGAATTGTTCCCAATTTATACTCCACAGCTCCTGTCTAACAGCAGTATAACTTCCCCTACCCCAATTAAATACCTTCCCTTATTATGTTCCTATTCCTCTCCATGGCTATGGTAAAAGCAGTTGTGGTCACTGTCACCGAAATGATCTCCCACTGGGAGATCTGACACCTGGTCTGGCTCATTGCCTCACACCAAATCCAATATGGCCTCTCCCCTAGTCTACATATCGAGTCAGGAATCCTTCCTGGACACACCTGACAAAATCAGCTCCACCCAGACCATCTGCATTGATGAGGTTCCAATCAATATTCGGGAAGTTGAAGTCACCCACAACAACAACAACTCTGTTACAGTGGCACCTTTCCAAGATCTGCTGTCCAATCTGTTCTTCCATCTCTCTGCTGCTACTGGGGGTCAAACAATGACTGCAGATGCTGGAATCTGCAGATGCTAGATTAGAGTGATGCTGGAAAAGCACAGCAGTTCAGGCAGTATCTGAGGAGCTGGAAAATTGATGTTTCAGGCAAAAGTCCTTCATCCGGAATACAGGCAGAGAGCCTGAAGGGTGGAGAGATAAGCTAGGGGAGGGTGAGGGTGGGGAGAGAGTAGCATAG
>NC_057757.1:9888409-9903082 GCF_004010195.1 Chiloscyllium plagiosum
GATTTGGTTTATGCGAAGGTTGGTAGGGTGGAAGGTGAGCACCAGGGGCGTTCTGTCCTTGTTACGGTTGGAGGGGTGGGGTCTGAGGGCGGAGGTGCGAGATGTGGACGATATGCGTTGGAGGGCATCTTTAACCACTTGGGAAGGGAAATTGCGGTCTCTAAAGAAGGAGGCCATCTGGTGTGTTCTGTGGTGGAACTGCTCCTCCTGGGAGCAGATACGGCGGAGGCGGAGGAATTGGGAATACTATTGGGGGGTCTATAGATAACACCCAATAAAGTGACTGCTCCTTTCCTGTTACTGATGTCCACCCATACTGCCTCAATAGATAAATCCTCCTCAACAGCCTCCTCTTCTGCAGCTGTTTTGCACTCTCTCACAATGCTACTCTCTCTCCTCTTTTGCTCCCCTCTCTGTTCTTTTTAAAAGATCTAAACCCTGGAACATCCAACAACCATTCCTGCCCCTGTGACATCCATGTCTCCGTTATGACCACAACATCGTAGTTCCAAGTACTGATCCGTGCTCTAAGTTCATCACTCTTATTCCTGACACACCTTGCATTGAAACAGACAGACATTGACCCATCCCTTTCCTGTAACAACTGTGAATCATTCCTGACAGACTCTCTGCATTCTATTTCTGTCTGTTCAACAACTACCCTCATCTCTGACCTGCACCTCTGGTTCCCATCCCCCTGCCAAACTCGTTTTAACCCTCCCGAAGTGCTCTTGCAAATCTCCCGCCCAGAATGTTGGTGCCCCTCCAGTTTAAGTGCAACCCGTCTTTCATGTACAGGTCCCACCTTCCCCAGAAGGTACCCCAATGATCGACATATCTGAAGCCCTCCCTCCTACACTAGCGCTGTAGCCACGTGTTTAGCTGCACTCGCTCCCTGTTACTAGCCTCACTAGTACATGACATCGATAGCAATCCTGAGATTACTACTCTGCTTGTCCTTCAACCTAACTCTCTGAAATCACTTTTTAGAACCTCATTCCTTTTCCTAGCTATGTCATTGGTGCCAAAGTGCACCACAACTCTAGCTGCTCACCATTCAGAATCTTGTCGACTCAATCAGAGACATCCTGGACCCTGGCACCTGGGAGGCAACATACCTTCCGAGAGTCCCTTCATGACCACAGAATCTCCTGTCTGTTCCTCTAAATATTGAGTCTCCTACCACTAGCGCTTTTTTATTCTCCCCCTCCACCTTCCCTTCTGAACCACAGAGCTAGGCTCAGTATCAGAGATCTGGCCACTCTGGCTTTCCCCTGGTAGGTCGTATCCAACAGTATCCAAAACAGTACACTTATTATTGAGGGGACCAGCCACAGGGGATCCCTGCACTGCCTGTCTGTTCCCTTTCCATCCCCTGACCTTTTTCCTGTACCTGAGGTGTGACTGCCACTCTGTAACTCCTCTCAGTAACAGCCTCCCAAACGATCTGAAATTCATCCAGTTCCACCTACTCATGACACAGTTTCCAAGGAGCTGGAGTTGGGTGTGCTTCCTGCAGATGAAGTCAGCAGGGACACGAGTGGTGATCCTTAACCTCCCACATTCTACAAGAGAAGCATTCAACTGACCTAATATCCATTCCCACTGTTCTGAATTCCCAAACAGACTATTGAAAAAAACCCACTAGTAATCTTACCAAACTGGCGCATAGAGGTTTGTTTTGGTTAGAGGAGGATGGGTGGGAGACACTACCTTAGTTGTGTTTTGGGTAAAGCAACCGCCCAAATATATTACCTCACTTACTCAGCGGCCCCATGTCTGCTCCTGCTCAGCATGTGCTCCACCTACTCATGAGGTAAGCTTTTAAAGGATTAATTTGCCTTCCCGGCAGCTCCCTGGTCCTTGCTCTTACTGCTCCCACTGCTTCTGCAAATATATAATCGGTCAGTTCATAAGTCTGATAAGAGCAGGAATTCTTAAATCTGTTGGTACATGTTTCCAAACTCTTATATCTTCTGTCCAATGGGAGAGGGTGGAAGAGAGTATAACTGGGGTGGGAGGGGCCTTTGATTATGCCCCCTACTGTGTGGAAGCAGGCCATTTGGCCCATCGCATTCACATTGACCCTCCGAAGAGCATTCCAGCCAGACCCACACCCTTATGCCTGTAACCCTGCATTCCCCATGGCTAACCCACCTAGCCTGCACACCCCCGAACACTATGGTCAATTTAGATGGCCAATCCACCCTAATCTGCACATCTTTGGGCTGCTTCCAGGCTGCTTTCCTGAGGCAGCAGGAAGTGTAGATGGAGTCAATGGAAGGAAGGCTGGTTTTAGTGATGGACTGGGTTGCATTCACACCTCGGTAAAAACAATGACTGCAGATGCTGGAAACCAGATTCTGGATTAGTGGTGCTGGAAGAGCACAGCAGTTCAGGCAGCATCCGAGGAGCAGTAAAATTGATGTATCGTGCAAAAGCCTGATGAAGGGCTTTTGCCCGAAACGTCGATTTTACTGCTCCTCGGATGCTGCCTGAACTGCTGTGCTCTTCCAGCACCACTAATCCAGAATGCATTCACACCTCTTTATAATTTCACATGGTCTTGAGCTGAACAGTTGCCACTCCAAGCTATGATGCATCCAGATAAGATAATTTCTATGGTGCATCGATGAGTCACTGTGGAAATGCTGAATTTCCTTAGCCTGCTGAGGAAGTAGAGGCATTGGTGTGCTTTCTTGACTGTAGAGTCAATGTGGATGGACCAGGACAGACTGCTGGTGGGTTGAGGAGTTTAGAAGGAAGTGCAATGAATACACGTTGAGTGGACAGGATCACAAGTCCTGTCAGCAGCCATTGCTGTGTTTGCAGCGAGAGTGCTGCTGAGGGGAATGGACCAGCAGAGGGAGGACAAAACAGAGGCATAATAGGTCTGAAGGAGCAAGCAATCGCATTCTCATCCCCCTGCACCGAGACATCCGTCTCCAGGAAGTAATCACGCAATCGGAAGCCTCAGACTTGCAGCTTTAATGTGCAAATTATATCTCATTCCCATGGCACTCTGACCTCCCTCCGTGCAATTACTTCCTGTGAGTTGATGAATTGCAGACATTGAAGGGACCCCAAGCACCCAGGTTAATTCCACTGTCCTTGAAAATGTTTTTTACTACAGTTTCTCTGTAATTTCTGTTCAATAAGAAGAATGGGGTTCAGCTTCTCATGCATTTCAAGCTTTTGCCTTTGAATGCACCGCTTTCTTTAAAATCTTCCCTCCTAACGTACACTGCCAGAATTGGATACAATCTTCCAGTTAAGGCTGAACTAATTTGTTGTGTGTTCTAACTTCCCTGCTTCACTGTTCTGTGCTCGCATTTATAAAGCCAGCAAACCATTTCCCGAACCTGTGCTGCTGTCTTCAACCATTTGTGTTGTTCTGACTACTGTAGAGACTGGCAACTTTTAAAAACACATTTGGATTCCCAGTTAACAACCTAAAGGAATGGTACTCAAGAGTTTAATTTTTAAGAATTTTACTATAACAAACAAACCAAATTCAGCATTGACTAAACATTACTTGGTAGGTAGTTAATATGCTAAAGTACAGAAATGTTTCCCTTATTGTGGTCTAAACTCAACTACTAACCCCATGCTGTATATATAATTTGTAGAACACTCTGTTGAATTGCCATCTTTTAAAGTCATTCAGAGCTTCCAACACTTATGAGTCACAATGTCCAGTCACTCTCAGTCTTCCAAGAAATCCCAAACTGACATCCCACTCCAGAGGATTTCTTACCACGGCCATAACAACAGCAGCTCTTGGTCCTCACTTACCATCCCACTGGCATCCACATCCAAAGGGTCAGAGGCCATAATTCCTGTCACCTCCATTGGGATGCCACCATATTCCCATCCTTCATAAACCTTTCACGGGGACTGTTCCCTCCAGTACACGGGGTCAGTCTCCCAACCCCTCTACACAGCCCCATGGCACCTTCCCATGTAACTGCAGGAAGTGTAACATCCTGCCTGTTTATTTCCTCCCTCCTCAGTATCCAAGGGGCCAAACACAACTTCCAGGTGAAGCAACGCTTTATCTGCATTTTCACACAATCTAGTCTACTGCATTCGCTGCTCACAATGTGGTCCCCTCTGTACTGGGGAGACAATGTGTAGACTAGGTCACCACTTCACAGAACACCTACATTCTGCCCGCAGAAAAGACCCTGAGCTTCCAGCTACCTGCCACTTTAACACATTACCCTGTTCCCTGGCCAACCACTCTCTCTGGCTTTCCGCAGTGCTCCAGTGAAGCTCAGTGCAAACTGGAAGAATAGCACCTCAATTTCCGCTTGGGGCCCATCAGCTTTCAGAACTCAACAGTGAGTTCAATAATTTTAGGGCCTGAGGCATCTTCTCCTATGTCTTATACCCACTCCACACCTTGCCATCACATGGGTTGCTTTCACCACTGCCGGCCCATGTTCAACCACCAAAGGTCCCATTAGTAGCTTTTCTTTCTCCCTGGCTCACCATTATCCATTCCGTTGTCTGTCCCACCGCTGTGCTCTGTCTCTTTAGACATCCTCTCCACCTATTATCAGTCATTGGATGCGGAATGAATATCTGTTTTGCTTTCAGATTTCTGTGGTTCTTTGTTTCTCAAGCTTCCAAATTCTTCAAGCCCTGGGGATCAATACCACAGCTGTTCCACATGGAAGCCAGCACAGAAGTAATTTTCCTGATGCTCTCAGTCAGTGTTATCATTCGGTCTCGTCTCCAATTGTCCCTGTTCAAGGGATCAAGGAATACAGGGAGAAGAGAGGAGAATGGGGTTGAGAAACGGATCAGCCATGATTGAATGATGGAGGAGACTCGATGGGCTGAATGGCCTAATTCTGCTGCTATGTCTTATGGTGTTATGTTCTGGGGACAGAATGTCTGTAATAACAAGAACATTTTGTGGCTCAGTGATCGGTACTGCTGCCTCACAGCCTCGGGTGACTGTCTGTGTGGAGTTTAGATGTTCCCTCGTGTCTGTGTGGGTGTCCTTCAGGTGCTCCAGTTTCCCACCATAGTCTATTGCTGGGCGAGTTAGGGTAGATTGGCCATACTAAATTGCCCCGTAGTGCACAGGGATGTACAGGTCTAGATTAGAGTGGTGCTGGAAAAGCACAGCAGGTCAGGCAGCATCCGAGGAGCAGGAAAATTGAGGTTTTGGGCAAAAGCCCTTCACTATGAGGTTTCCAGCATCTACAGTCCTCACTTTTGCCACAGGGATGTGCATGCTAGGTGGATTAGCCATAGGAAATACACGGGTATGGGAATAGGGTGGGAGGGGTGTATCTGGGTGGGATGCTGTTTGGAGCAGTGCAGCCTCAATGGGCTGAGTGATCTGCTTCTACACTGTATGATTCTATGATTCTAAATTTCCCACAGTGGCCATGGGAAATGCAGGGTTACAGTATAGAGCTGGGGTGTCAGTGTTGACTTGATGGGCTGAATAGCTGTAGGGATTATTTTCAGATATTAACCCCGGCATGTGCATTTCAATGTCTCTATGTCTCAATCAGTTCTCAGTCTGCAGCTGCCTGTTGTTGGGGTTCCTGCATTATGAACTGGATGGTCAAGGTTAATGACCCAATTGAGCTGATGGACTCTTCTCTTGCCTCGATTGTGTTGGGAGGGCCCCAGAGTCTGATCCATGCTTCGATCTATTGCTCCAGCTGGGAGCCAGTGACACTGAAACCATGAGGCTTCATGAGCCTGAAGGTCAATGGGGACAGTGATTAACGGCCGTGAACCAGGGATAACTGTAACCCTGCCAAGGCTGCATTCCGAATCAACATGATTGGTTTGCCGAAACTGAATATCTTTCAGGGTCAGGGTAGCACAAGACCATCCAGAGCAAAATAATTGACTCTCTGGAGCAAGGTCAGTTCAAACAGGAGCATTCTTCGACTCATTCTTACCCAATGATAAATTGCAGGCAAACACACCGTGTATGAGATGCTGCTGGCTGTTTAGGGAGGCCAGGAGAATTGCAAATTACAGGCTGCAAAGGCATTAAATGCTCTTCATTTGCATTCATTTATCAAGCATGTTATCAAAATGTGACAGTGAATCAGGCACCGAAAGGTCAGGCTTCCTCCTTTCATATGATGCTATTAACTATTGATGCAATTCCATTTTAATTAAAATGTGGTCCATTGCTCTAGCTGGGGAAATAATCAAATCAGGAAACAGACTGGCATAGAGACTTGTAAATTGAGTTAAGAAGTGAATAGGAATTGATGAAATAAGTGGGAAAGGCAAATAAAATGGAGAAAGATGGTTACAGAATAATACAAATTCGAGTCAGATAATTAGACAATAAAGCAGCATGTCAGTGGCAGATAATTATCAACCACTTGTGTGTTAGTAATGGGATAAACTGGTTTACAAGCTGTGTTTGTTGAATTAAACATGAAATTTGGAATTCATGGTTTTCATATTTGACCTTTCTGGAGCTTGAGAAGTTAAACTAACAACTAACAATTAAATAGAGTCACAGATTCTTCAGCTTTCGATATCACACGTATTACAGACATTGTTCTAATCCAGAATAAACACCACACCCTATCTACTAATTACTTAGTCTCTTCAAGAGATTCTTTAAGTATATTAAATGAAAAGAATAACTAGAGAGACAATAGGACCCCTCAAGGACCAAAGTGGACATATATGTCTGGGACCGCAGGAGATGGGTGAGGTTCTCAATGAATATTTCTCCTCTGTGTTTACCGTGGAGGAAGACATGGGAACTTGGGAAAGCTAGTGACGATATCTTGAGGACAGTCCATATCACAGTAGAGCAGATGCTGGACATATGAGAATGTATGAAGGTGGATAAATCTCCTGGTCCAGACCAGGTATATCCAAGAAACCTGCAACAGGCTAGAGAAGAAATTGCAGGAGCCTTGGCTGACATATCTGCATCATCGTTAGCCATGGGTGAGATCCCAGAAGACCAGAGGGTAGCAAATGCTGTGCCCCTATTCAAGAAGGGCTGCAAAGAAAAACATGGGAACTATAGACAGTCAGCCTAACACCTGTGACAGGTAAGATACTCAAGAACATTCTAAGACATAAGATATACATGCATTTGGGAAGACAAGGCTTGATTAGGAGTCGTCAGCATGGCTTTGTGCTTGGGAGATCATGCTTCACAAATGTGTTCGAGTTCTTTGATGAAGTGACCAGGAAGGTTGATGAGGGTGGGGTGGTAGATGTAGTCTGTATGAATTTCAGTAAGGCCTTTGACAAGGTAGGTTGGTCTGGAAAATTAGATTGCATGGAATCTGGGGAGAGCTGGCAAATTAGATACACAATTGGCTTGATGGTAGGAAGCAGAGGGTAATAGTGGGAGGATGCTTGTTGGACTGGAGATCTATGACTAGTGGAGTGACTCAGGGGTCAGTGCTGGGTCCAATGCTATTTGTTATTTATATCAATGATTTGGATGAAAATGTACAAGGCATGATTAGCAAGTTTGCAGATGACACTAAAATAGGCGGCATTGTGGACAGTGAAACAGGCTATCAGAAATTGCAGCAGGACCTTGATCAGCTGGGGAAGTGGGCTGAGCAATGGCACATGGAGTTTAATATAGATGTGTGAGGTCTTGCATTTTGGAAAGTCAAATCAAGGCAGGAGTTTAATGTTGAATGGTTGGGCCTAAAAGAGTATGGTGGAATAGAGAGAACTTGGAGTTCAGGTGCACGGTTCTCTGAAAGTGGAGTCACAGGTAGACAGAGCAGTGAAGAAGGCTTTAGGCACACTGGCCTTCATCAGTTAGGGCACTGAGTATCAAAGTTGGGAAGTTATGTTGCAATTGTACAGCATGCTGGTGAGGCCACACTTAGAGAATTGTGTTTAGTTTTGGTTACCTTGCTATTGGAAGGATGTTATTAAAGTGGAAAGAGTGCAGAGGAAATTTACAAAGATGTTGCCAGGAGTCAATGGCCTGAGTTAAAGGGAGAGGTTGGACAAGCCAGGGCTTTTTCTTGAGATCATAGGAGACTGAGAAGGGATCTTATAGAAGTGTATAAGATCATGAGAGGCATGGATAGGATGAATGCACTCAGTCGTTTTCCCAGGGTTGGGAAATCGAGGACTCGAGGGTGTCACTTGAAGGTTAGAGGGGAAAGAATAAAAGGGAACGTGAGGGGTAACGTTTTTACACAGAGGGCGGTACACATAGGAAATGAGCTGCCAGCAGAAGTGTTTGTTAACAACATTTTGAACACGGAGTATAGAACAGTACAGCACAGTACAGGCCCTTCGGCCCACCATTTTATGCCAAGCATTTATCTTCATCTAATATCAACCTAACCTACACACCCCTCAATTTACTGCTGTTCACGTGCTTGTGCAGCAGTTGCTTAACTGTCCCTAATGTCTCTGACTGTACTACCACCACGGGCAGTGCATTCTGCACACCTACCACTCTCTGTGTAAAGAACCTACCTCTGACATCTCTCCTATACCTTCCTCCAATTGCCTTAAAATTATGACCCCTCGTGACAGCCATTTCTGCCCTGGGAAAGGTCTCTGGCTATCTACTCTGTCTACTCTATCTATGCCTCTCATTACCTTGTACACCTCTATCAAGTCACCTTTGTTCCTTCTTCTGTCCAGTGTGAAAAGCCCTAGCTCACTCAGCCTCTCTTCATAAGACAAGCCCTCCAATGCAGGCAGCTTCCTGGTAAATCTCCTCTGCACCCTCTCTAAAGCATCTACATCCTTCCTATAATGAGGCAACCAGAACTGGGCCAAGTGTGGCCAAGGGTTTTATAGAGCTGCAGCAAAACCTTGTGGCTGTTAAACTCAATCCCCCTGTTAATGAAAGGCAAAACACCATACACCTTCGTAATAACCCTATCAACTTGGGTGGCAACTTTGAGGGATCTATGTACGTGGACTCCAAGATCCCACTGTTCATCCACATTGCCAAGAATCCTCTCTTTAACCCTGTATTCAACATTCAAATTCGACCTTCCAAAATGAATCACTCCACATTTATCCAGATTGAACTCCATCTGCTACTTTTCAGCCTAGTTCTGCATCCTGTCAATGTCATCTTGTACTGATAAATGTGTTGCTGGAAAAGCGCAGCAGGTCAGGCAGCATCCAAGGAGCAGGAGAATCGATGTTTCGGGCATAAACCCTTCTTCAGGAATGTGGAGGGTGTGCCAAGCAAGTAATCTTGTAGCCTACAATAGTCCTTGACACTATCTACAAGACCAGTGACCTTTCTGTCATCGGCAAATTCACTAAACCACCCTTCCACTTCTTCATCCAAGTCATTTATAAAAACAGAACATATCCCTGCAGGACACCACAGGTCACCGATCTCCAGACGGAATACTTTATGACCACTTCTTTCAGCCAGCTAATTCTGTATCCAGACAGCCACATTTCCCTGTATCCCATACCTCCTAACTTTCTGAATGAGCCTACCATGGGGAATGTTAAAACATCATCAACTGCTTAAACATCATCAACTTGTCTCATCACATCCTCAAAGAATTCAATAAGGCTTGTGAGGCATGACCTGCCCCTCAGAAAGACATCCCAACTATCTTTAATCAGACTATGCTTTTCCAAATAGTCATAAATCCTATCTCTCAGAATCCTTTCCAGTATCCTGCTGACCACAGACTTATGATTGACTGGTCTGTAATTCCCAGGGATTTCCCTAGACCCTTTCTTGAACAGAGGAACAACATTCTCCTCCCTCCAATCAGCCAGTACTACTCCCATGGAGAGTGAGAATGCAAAGATCTTCACCAGAGGCACAGCAATCTCATTCCTCACTTCCCATAGTAACCTTGGATGTATCCAGTCTGGCCCTGGTAACTTATCTGTCTTGATACTTCCCAGAATTTCCAGCACATCCACTTCCTTAATATCAATCTGTTCAAGCCTATTAACCTGGTCCACGGTGTTCTCACTATCAATAAGGTCCCTCTCTCTCGTGAATACCGAAGCAAAAAACTCCATTACAGCCTCCCCACCAGACTCCAGGCACAGGTTCCCTCCACTATCTCTGATCGGCCTTACTCGCTCTCTCTCTGATTATTCTCTTATTCCTCACACATGTGTAAAATGCCTTTGGGTTTTCCCTAATCCTTCCCACCAAGGCTTTTTCATATCCCCTCCTGTTCTCCTCAGTCCATTTTTGAGTTCTTTCCTAGCTACCCTGTAATCCTCTAAAGCTGTGCCAGATCTTTGCCTCCTCAACCTTAACTAAGCTTTCTTCTTCCTCTTGACAAGAAGCTCCTCTTCTCTTGTCATCCAAGGCTCCTTCACCTTACCATTCCTTATCTGTCTCAGTGGGATAAAGCTATCCAAATGCAACAAGTGCTCCTTAAACAGCCTCCACATTTCTGTTGTGCCTTTCCCGTAGAACAATTGTTCCCAATTTATACTCCACAGCTCCTGTCTAATAGCAGTATAATTTCCCTTCCCCCAAACCTTCCCATATTGTCTGTTCCTATCCCTCTCCATGGTTATGGTAAAGGTGAGGCAGTTGTGGTCACTGTCACTGAAATGCTCTCCCACCAAGAGATCTGACACCTGGCCTGGCTTGTTACCTAGCACCAAATCCAATATGGCCTCCTCTCTAGTCGGCGGATTGAATCAGGAATCCTTCCTGGACACACCTGACAAAATCGGCTCCATCCAGACCATCTCCAGTAAGGAGGTTCCAATCAATATTGGAGAAGTTGAAGTCACCCCTAACAACAACCTGGGCCTGTTTCTATGCTGTATGACTTGAATTCTGTAAATCTTTCCTGCACCATCTCACGTTTAACAACATCGTTCCTGTAGAACGGTGATGAAAATTGTACACAATCTCCTAAAAATGGCCTTGCCAATGTCTGTACAGCCACCACATGACATCCCAATTCCTATACTCAATGTTCTGACCAATGAGGGTAGGCATACCAAAATCCTTCTTCACTGCCCTGTATACCTGTGATTTAAAAGGCGCTTGGACAAGTCCATTGCTCGGAAAGATTTAGCAGGATATGAGCCATGTGCAGGGAAATAGGATTAGTGTGGATGGATATTTTGCTTGGTGTGGATGAGTTTGGGCCAAAGGACGTGTGTCCACGCTGTAGGACTCTATGACTGTAATCACTGCAATTACAGTGTTTAACTTTGATCTTTCTTTCTACCTTTTTCTTAAGATTCTGTGCCCAGGTACTTGTACATAAGATGACACTTTGTGTTGATATACTGTGTACATTTCACTCTACACCTGCACTATTGTACTTGAGTACAGGTGAAAATAAAAATCAAAACCAAAATCAAAATTAATGTTGAGAGTTGTGTGATAATGCATCTTGGGCAAAGGGATAGCGAGAGTAATATTGGCAATGGCAAAGTTATAAGGAGAGTGAAAGGTCGGGGGTACATAGCATCAATAATTGAAGGTGGGAGATCATTGAATCACTACAGTGCGGAAGGAGGCCATTCAGTCCGTCGATACTCCAAAGAACACCCCACCCATCTGTTTGCCATGGCTAATCCATCGAAGCCTGCACATCCCTGGACACTTTAGCACGGCTAATCCACATAACCTGTACATCTTTGGCCTGTGGGAGGAAACCCAACCACCCAGAGGAAACCCCCAATATTGATTGGAGCCTCCTTAGTTACAGGCACAAGGCGAACTCCACACAGACAGTCACCTGGCGGTGGAATCGAACTCGGGCCCCTGGCACTGTGAGTCAGCAGTGCTAATCATAGTGCCAATCCCATATGGGCATAATAGCTAGCAAAGCATGTGGTACTGTAAGATTTTGTGCATTCAATTATTATGCTGAGAATAATGTTGACAACACCGTGGTTAAATTATATACATTTATTAGCTAATCAATGCAACCTTGGGCAGCCATTGTTCCGCTAACCTTGAATTCCTCACCATCAAATTTCTATCTACCACGGGAATTTCCCACTGCTATTCTAACTGCTGTGTACATAATGCCACAAGCAAAGGTTGAGGAAGCTCTGGATGTGCTGTACTCCACCACTAACACCCTGGAGACAGAACACCCTGAGGCCCAGTTCATTTTAATTGGTGACTTCAATCAATCCAATCTAAGGAAGGTGTTGCCCAAGTACCACCAGAACATTATCTGCCCCACCAGGGGCCCGAACGTTTTTGAACACTGCTACACCACTGTGAAAGATGCCTACCACTCCATCCCCCGCCCTCATTTCAGGAACTCCGACCACAATGCCAGATTTCTTCTCCCGGCTTACAGGCAAAAGCTCAAGTAAGAGACTCCCTCGTGGATACAGGTGCAGTGCTGGTCGGAGGATGCAAAGGATCAACTCCAGTGCTGTCTGGAATCGGCTGACTGGGCCATGTTCAAACAGTCCACAGATACCTTGGACGAGTACATCACCACCGTCACAGACTTTATCAGCAAGTGTGTGGAGGACTGCATACCAAGGAAGTCAATCCGGGTGTTCCCCAACAGGAAATCCTGGATAAATCAGGACATACAGAACCTGCTAATAACCAGGTGTGAGGCCTTCAGATTAGGAGACCCATGCAAATACAAGGAATCCAAGTATGACCTTCGCATAGCAATTAAAACAGACAAGGACCAATACCGATCCGAACTAGAGACCTAGACAGACACCCAGCGACTACGGCAAGGACTGAATGACATCGCAGGTTCTCAAAAGAGATTGTGCAAGATGGCAGATGATAACATATCCCTCCCAGATCATCTCAAGCCTTCTACGCTCGCTTTGAGCAGAATTTCGGACAAGAGGTAACACCTCTTTCGACAAGTCCTGATGAAGCTATCCCAACAGTCACTGCATCAGAGGTCAGATCAGTTTTACTTCGTGTCAATCCAAGGAAAGCTTTGGGAACAGATGGAGTACCAGGCCATGCACTCAGAGCCTGCACAGATCAACTGGCAGAGGTCTTCTCGGACATCTTTAACCTCTCCCTGCAGCAGGCCACTTTCCCTCCCTGATTCAGGAGGGCCAACATCATCCCTGTGCATAAGATTGCTCTTGCAGCATGGCTCAATGACGACTGCCCAGTGGCCCTAACTTCGGTGGTCATGAAGTGCTTTGAAAGGCTGGTTATGGCATTAATTAACTCCAGCCTCCCTAGTGCTCTTGACCATAACCAAATTGCCTATCGGACCAATAGATCCACGTCAGATGCCATATCATTTGACCTTCACTCCTTCCTAGAACATCTTGACACCAAGAACAGCTACATGAGAATTCTACTCATTGACGACAGTTCAGCCTTCAACACTATTATCCCCTCGAGATTGATTACTAAACTTTGTGATCTTGGACTAAGCCTCACTCTCTGCAACTGGATCCTCAGTTTCCTGACCCACAGGCCATAATCAACATCTTGACACCAAGAACAGCTACATGAGAATTCTACTCATTGACGGCAGTTCAGCCTTCAACACTATTATCCCCTCGAGATTGATTACTAAACTTTGTGATCTTGGACTAAGCCTCACTCTCTGCAACTGGATCCTCAGTTTCCTGACCCACAGGCCATAATCAGTGAAGATTGGGGACAATATTTTATTCTCACTAAAACTTAATACTGCGTACTGAGCCCCCAACTGTACTCACTATATACCCATGACTGCATCACCAAATACCAGACTAATGCCATTTCCAAGTTCACTGATGACACCACCACAGTCGGTTGAATCTCATATGGCAATGAAACAGACTACAGAAGGGAAGTGGGAGACCTGGAAAATGGTGCACTGAGAACAAACTAGCTCTCAATGCCAGCAAAACCAAGGAACTCATTATTGACTTTCGGTGGGATGTTATTCATTACCTACTCAATAACAGCACAGAGATGGAACGAGTGGAGAGTGTCAAGCTCCTGGGAGTGGTCATCCACAACAAGCTTTCTTGGACTGTTCATGTGGACACACTGGTCACAAAGGCCCAACAATGTCTCTTCTTCCTCAGGCAGTTGAGAAATTTGGCATGATGGCGAATACCCTTGCCAACATTTATAGGTGCACCATCGAGAGCATTCTGTCTGGACGTATCACTACCTGGTATGGCAACTGTACCATTCAAGATCAGGCCAAATGCTGACAAATGGGACTAGATTTATTTAGAATATTTCTTCAGCATGGATGAGTTGGACCAAAGTGTCTGTTTATGTGTTGTATATCTCTATGCTCGATTTCAGCAAAACAGAAGCACTGATCATTGGCTTCAGGAAGAATGGAGGATGAACCCCCCCTTACCCCATAGAGATGTACAGCATGGAAACAGACCCTTTGGTCCAATCCATCCATGCCGACAAGATATCCTAACCCAATCTAGTCCCACCTGCCAGTATCCAGCCTATATCCCTCCAAACCCTTCCTATTCATATACCCATCCAAATGACTTTAAATGTTGCAATTGTACCAGCCTCCACCACTTCCTCGGGCAGCTCATTCCATACACGTACCACCCTCTGCATGAAACAGTTGCCTCTTATATCTTTCCCCTCTCCCTCTAACCTATGCCCTCTAGTTCTGGACTCCCCCACCTCAGGGAAAAGACTTTGTCTCTTTATCCTATCCATGACCCTCATAATTTTGTAAACCTCTATAAGGTCACCCCTCAGTCTCTGACGCTCCAGGGAAAACAGCC
>NC_057757.1:9903660-9911751 GCF_004010195.1 Chiloscyllium plagiosum
TGTATAAGTCCTGCGAAAATTTGCTTTCCCAAAATGCATCACCTCACATTTATCTGAGTTAAACTCCATCTGCCACTTCTTAGCCCATTGGTCCATCTGATCCAGATGCTGTTGTATCGGATTCTTAAGGGGATTAACAGGGTACATGTTGGAAGGATGATACAATCTAGGCCCAGAGGGGAGAGCCTCATTATAAAGGGGGACCAATTTAAGACTGAGAAAGGGAGGAATTTCTTCTTTCAGCGAGTTTGAGTCTTGGAAACTCCTTGCCACAGAGAGCTGTGGGGGCAGAGTCCTTGTTTATATTTAAGGCTGAGATAGAAAGATACTTGATCTGTTGGGGAATCAAAAATTATGGGAAAATGTTGGGAAGTGGAAGTGAAGAATGTCAGATCAGCCATGATCCTATTGAATAGCATAGCAGGCTGGAGGGGCCGAATGGTCAGCTTCTGATCCTATTTTTTATGGTCTTCTGGTCTAATATCAACATTTCTCACTTTCTCGTCTTTCAATAAAATATTCTACTTTTCCATTCTACTTCACAAAATGGATTCTTCAATGCCTCCCCACACTCCTCTCTGTGGGCTGCTTTCGTGACCATTCGCTGAACTAAGTGGAGGGTCCTGCCTACTCACATAAAACATCCTGTGCTACTTCAAGAGGAAAAAGGAATTTCCCCAGCGTCCTCAGCCATATTCATCTTCAGATCTCTGTTGTTGAAAACCGATGATCTAGTCATTATACCCTTGCTGTTTGCACTTGTGTTTCATTGCTGTAAGCAAACTGCCTGTTCCATGCATTTTTCATCCCATTTCATACATATTTCAACAGTGACTGTTCTTCAAAAGCAGTTCAGTGGCAGATAAACACTTTCCACAGATATTGTGTGCTTGTGAAAGACGTAAATAAACTGCAGATTCTTCAGTGTAAGATGTGGGGAAAATGCACAATCAAAATAGATTGCTAATCAAAGCAATCAAGTGGGCCCGATAGGGAGAGAGAGAGGAGTTTAGAAATGAATAATGCAATAAGATACGTTAGTGAAACAATAATTGTGAAATTATGTCCCTCCATTCTCCAAACCCTCTGTCAGCTGATCACATGACCAGATGACCAGGAAAATAATGTTGAAGCTGCATCAGCTCCACCCAATCTGATGAAGTCACAGATGGTGAAGGAGTCAAGGTGCTGTTGGAGACAGACATGTCATCTCTGGTTCCTGGTAATCCTTGTATTTATGAATAATAAGCTAATGTACCTTTAAAATATTGATAATGTGCAATAAACTACTCCCTGTTGTTCAGATAAGTGCCTCTTCTTGTTGACACTTAATATAGGTTTCTCATGTCTCACGACTAAGTAGGTAGGCTTTCAGACCCAGAATGCAAAGGGAGATTGAGTAGTGCTGTGGTAGGTCCCTACCTCAGGACCAGGAGACCTGGATTAAGTTCCACCTACTCCAGATATGTGCCTCTGAACTGGTTGGTTAGAAAATATCAAAAAGGAGGATTGAAGAGCCTTGTTTAACCACAAACCACTGATGGCTGGTCCTGCAATTAACCAGAGGAATCATAGAATCTCTACAGTGTGGAAACAGGCCATTGGGCCCAACAGGTCCATACCGACCCTCTGAAGAGTAAACCGTCCAGATTATTCCCCTATTACTCTACATTTACCCCTGACTAATTCCCTTAACATACACATTCCTGAACACGATGAGCAATTTAGCATGACCGATTCACCTAACCTACACATCTTTGGACTGTGGGAGGAAACCCACGCAGACACAGGGTGAATGTTCAAACGCCACACAGACAGTCGCCCGAGGCTGGGATGAAACCCAGGTCCCAGGTGCTGTCAGGCAGCAGTGCTAACCACTGCGCCACTATGCCACCAAAGGAGTCTGAGATTCAGAGTACTGTTCATGGGTTACAACTTTTAAAATTAAACTCTCCATTAAATCTCCCAACATAAGAGTTGTGAAGCCTATTTGAATGCATTTACTTCTCACTAAAATACCAGCTCACGAACTTCAGTGCTCCACCTTATAGTGTCATAGAGTCATAGTGTTCAGCACGGAAACTGACCCTTCGGTCCAACACGTCCATGCTGACCAGATATCCTACATTAATCTTGATTTTCTGGCTTTTATTGGTAGAGGAATTGAGTTCCGGAGTCCTGAGGTCATGATGCAGTTGTCTAAGACTCTGGTGCGGCCGCATCTGGATCGGTCCAACACGTCCATGCTGACCAGATATCCTACATTAATCTAATCATATTTACCAGCATTTTGCCCATATCCCTCTAAACCCTTCTTATTCATGTGCCCATCCAGATGCCTTTTAAATGTTGTAATTGTACCAGCCTCTGTCACTTCCTCTGGCAGCTCATTGCATACATGCACCACCTTCTGCATGAAAAAGCTACCCCTTAGGTCCATTTTAAATCTTTCCCTTCTCACTTTTAATTTATGCCCTCTAATTTTGGCCTCCCTCACCTGGGGAAAAGATCTATCCATGCCCCCCATGACTTTATAAACCTCTATAAGATCACTCCTCAGCCTCTGACACTCCATGGAAAATAGCTCCAGCTTATTCAGCCTCTCCCTACAGCTCACACCCTCCAACCACAGCAACATTCTTGTTGCTTTGTTTCTTTAGCGATACATTTTTTGAAGCAATGGCACACGATTGAGTTCTGGTGTAGCTCTTCCAAATGGCAGAAGGGTAGATGGAGACCTGCTCTCCAGGGCATTGGTGGGCACAAGGGAGGGAGGGTCCATGATGAAAGAAGAGCCATTGCCCTGCTCCTGGAAAAATTTTGACAACAGGTGGGGTGGCTGTACCCATTCAGTGCTGAGGCTTACACCAGATCCCTCTACATCTGATATCCCTCTGCACTGGCGCAGTGACTGAATGGTGTCCTTATGAGTGCCAATTTACAGCGTGTAGATTGTGCCACTTACCCTTCAGGAGTGTACGAGGTCACTCATCCCCATCCTGTAATGGAGCCATATTTTTATGTCTAACCAATAGGTATCATACCTCCCTCTGAGCTCAATCCAGACTGTCTAATGCACAGACTATTTATATCATTCTTACAATGTTCACTGACCTGGTCTGACCCTGAGACTGACACTTGATCACTTCAATGTGCCAGCATCAGTGAGGCATTTGACAATTCATTGGAATCTCTAACTGTTTAATTGTGGCATTACCCAGTGCTGTGATTTCATCACGCTTTTTATTCATTATTTGTCATGGTTTCCTCCCTGTTATTTTTATTAATGAGATCAGAACGCACAGCACCCACTCGTTAACACAAATGCATTTTTAATTAGGTTTCCCATTTTGCTGCTATTAATCTAAAATATTTCACGCTCATTAACTGTCACAGAGCACTCTTAATAAAACAGTTTTGTTTAGCGTCTTGGAAGGGATTCTCAGGTTACATATTATTATTTACATCTATAGGTTGAACTTTAATAATTTTAACTTTAATGGGATGAGGTTTCATTCGAAGTATTTAGTTTGCCTGAGTCCTTCTGAAGCCTCTGTTCACTCACTGCCCGTTTCTAAACTCCATGCCTCCTCTCTCAGTGCTTTTTGAACAATCCCAGGCAATTGGACAGCCATTCACCTTCTTTCAACTTTGCACCATTTCCACCAACTCCAACATGGTGCCACCACCATAGACCTCTCCTCTGCCCTCCCCTTTCAGCATGTACCACTCCCTCAGCGATCTCTCGGTTTATTCCCAACGCCACTCACATCCCACACCACCTTCAAAGGAAGTGTAGCACTCAATGTATCAACCACTATTCCTGGGTGAAACACATATAATTGATTGTACATTTTGTCAATTATTTCAGCCTTTGTATGGACTGCTCACGATATGTTTTTTCTTTACGTCAAGGCGACCTCTTGCTGGAGAGATTGGTTGCAGTGATGGTATTGGCAGTAGTGTGTGGGCCCACTATGGTCCTGTGGCGGCAGCCGTGGAGGTGAGTTACGGTTCCGAGCAGTGTCTGTGTTTAGCGCAGATTCAGGGAGGCGGCAGTGGAGGTGTGTTTGGACGCAGTATGCGACCTGGCGGATTGGCAGTGGCGAGGCAGGCCCAAAGCGGACTTGTGGTGATTGCAAAGTAGATTTTGGACCGGTGGCATCTGCAATGGCAAGGACCAGTGAGGATTCTTAGTGACGAGGGCATCAGTGGAGGCGAGAAGGCACTGAAAATTGGTCATGTTGACTACAGCAGCAGCGGAGTGGTGAAGGGGACTCCATGGCCCATGATGGAGCACTTAACAAGAAAGACTGTAAAGCTGGACATGTTTCCTTTACTTCTTCGTTTTTCTGTCTTTATGTTCAATGTTTTGGTGTATTTTTCTGTGTTTTAAGATGGTGCTGGAGAGTGGTGACACTCCACAATGCTTCTCACTGTATTTTGTAACAAGATATACATGTGACAATAAATAAATCAAGTCAAATCGAGACCAGCCAAGGTTGGACGATCACTTTGCTGAACACCTTGGTTGAGTCTGAAAGCACAACCCCAAGTTTTCCATTGCCTGGTTGATTATCTGTCCCACCCCCTGTCTCCCATTAACGTCATAAGCTGCTTCAACCAGATTTAATCGACTTTAATGAACAATACCTTATCATTCAGTAAGACACTTTGCAGCTGTCAGGATTCAACACTAGGTTCAGCAACTTCACACTGTGACTACCACTCCCATTCAGGGCTAATGCTGATTCTATCATTATGATTCGGAGATGCCGGATCGTTGTTACACTTGCACTTTTGTTACTTGTTCCAGTACCATCTCCTTTCGTCAAACATTGTTAACCTTTTCCTCATTTAAAGATTCTTGTCTTCCACTCTTCCACATTATTCACATTCCCCTAGTCTCATCACTCTACTTGCTTAATTTTCTCCATTCCTGACAAAATGCCATTGACCTGAAACCTTGGCCGGAATTGTACCAGTGCATGGTGCGGGATGAAGAGGTAGGAAGATTACTAGGAAGGTGTGGGAGTCCAAGAGGCTCTATCTAATGCCTTCCCGCCACCTTGGCAATATATTTAGAGTTGGAAAGCTGGCCAAAGTTGATGCAAATCCAGAGACTAATGCAGCAAACTTAGTGATCAATTGACCTGGGGGTGACATGGTGGCTCAGTGGTTAACACTGCCCAGGACCTAACCATTAAGTTGCCCTGATTTTCCTTTCCAAAATGCAGCACCTCGCATTTATCTAAACTTAACTCCATCTGCCACTCCTCGGCAGTATGTTGGATGGGACTAGTTTACACCAGGCTCAGTGTGCGTTCCCCCAGACCTCACCCTGACTGCAATGACAACTCATTCGGAGTCCAAACCCAGCTTCGCACTCATGCTAGACTGGCAACATGAACTTGCTCTCTCTCCATGGATGCTGCCTGACACACTGTGATTAAATTCGATTCCCTACAGTATGGAAACAGGCCCTTCGGCCCAACAAGTCCACACCGACCCTCCGAAGAGCAACCCACCCAGACCCATTCCCCTATGTTTACCCCTGACTAATGCATCTAACACTACGGGCAATTTAGTATGGCCAATTCACCTAGTCTGCGTATCTTTGGACTGTGGGAGGAAACTGGAGCACCCGGAGGAAACTCACGCAGACACAGGGAGAATGTGCAAACTCCACACAGAGAGTTGCCCGAGGCGAGAATTGAACCCAGATCCCTGGCGCTGTGAGACAGCAGTGCTAACCACTGAACCACCAACTTTTTTTTTGGACTGATTCCAGCATCTGGAGTAATTTGCTCCTTTGTGCTATTCCCATCCATTCCCACTATTCCGGTCAGATTACTCGTTTTGTTCCTAATTCAGTGCTAGGCCTCAGTCAATTTTTTGTTGAAGATGGTGCTTTGAATAGTTAAGTGTTCGCATTTTCTAATCCATATAACTGGACTCGTTACAGGGAGTGTAACTGTTCACTGGGGGGGCGCAATGAGAGGAGAGACTCTGTATAACTTTTCTGCTCGATCCTGTGAACTGACATTGTTTTTTAAAAAATCTATTTCTATTGAAAAAATAGATTTTTTAATATTACAACAAGTACAAACAACATAATTCAAAACAGTACAAACAAAAACCAAATAAAAAAAACCAACCCACCCTCATGTACAAATGTATAAACAAATATAGAAAAGTATAGAATAAAAAAACCCAAACTGGCTATTTAACTAAATAAATAAAAACCAACAGCAAACTAATAAATAGTAATAGCTCAGCCCAGCCAAACAAAACGCTCATACGTTCACAGTTCCTCCTCCCTGGATATTGGACTCGCAAAACACAATTGTTACGGCTATATAAAAGCCCTCGTTCGTGTGGCAGATAAATCTGTGTCAAGGTATTCCAAAAAGGGTTGCCATGTCTTATAAAAATTCTCAGTTTTGTGGTGTACCGTACTTGTGAGAAAATTCAGGGGAATATGCTCCATAACAATCTTCTGCCAACCCGACAGGTCCGGGGGCTGGGGGGTTTCAGACCTCCAACCTAGCAAGATATTCTTTCTTGCACAGAATGTGAGAATATTGAAAAGTTTTTTCTTATGCGCGCCTGCAGGAAATACAGTGGGCAGGCCCAAAAGGAGAGAGATAGGGTTCTTCTCCACCCTTACACCTAAAATCCTCTCCATTGTGCCCGCCACAGCACTCCAATATGTTTGAAGCCTATCGCAAGACAAAAGACAATGGGTGAGAATGCCCGTGCAGACCTTGCACTTGGGGCATGCTGAAGATACCCCTGGTTTACATTTTGACAAACGGTCTGAAGCCAAATGGACCCTGTGGAGAATCTTCAACTGTAAAGCGTGGGTCCTATTGCAAATTAATATTTTTCTTGCATTCTCCCAAATATCCTCCCATGCCTCTGATAAGGCCTCAACACCCAGTTCTCTTTCCCACATTCTGCAGAGCACCCCCCCCCCCCCCCCCCCCCCAATTAATAATATAAAGTACTGACAGAAAATGTACTCTTAGCACTTAGCACTCTCCTCTCTATGTCGGATTTGTAGAGATCAGTCAAAAGTGTGGTCTTTTTTCGAATAAAATCCCTAACTTGAAAAAAATGAAAGAGGTCCCTATTAGATAACTTGTACTTTAGTACTAACTGATCAAAGGACATCATTACATCTCCCTCAAATAAATGCCCATACAAGACCCCTAGCTGCCCAACGTTTAAATCTTGAATGTGTCATTCCGAGTTGAAAATCCGGCATACCCACTAAAGGTGTAAACAAAGATGTTTTGCCAATATTGTCTTCCCTCTGCCAAATTGTCCTCCATGCTTTAACAGTATTGATGATTATTCGGTTATTGCAATATTCCCTAACTGTCCTCATTTTGTCCAAAAACAGCAAACTGGTAAGGGGCATCTTGTCTGGGAGGCATCGATATCTAGACATATTGAAAGAGGGTCCCCACAAGCCCAATCACTCACGTAGGTAAAAAGCGAGCTTAATTGGTAATTTTAAATGTTTGGACGGTCCGTTCCCTCCATCTGTGAGGCATTTGCAGTTTGGCTAATTTAATGAGTTGAAAATGTGTTGCTGGAAAAGCGCAGCAGGTCAGGCAGCATCCAGGGAACAGGTGGCTGCTTATGAAGCCAAATAAAGGAGCTGAACCAGCTGTGCAGCCTCCTGAGTGTTTGCTTTTGAAAATCAGCATCCGTATTGGGTATAGCAAATGGGGGAGAATATTCATCTTAATAAGCACTATCCGACCCAACCACTAGACTGGAAGTGCCTCCCATCATTGAAGATCTTGTTTAATTTTTTCAAATAATTGGATAAACATAGATAGAACATAGAACAATACAGCACAGAACAGGACCTTCGGCCCACGATGTTGTGCCGAACATTTGTCCTAGCTTAAGCACCCATCCATGTACCTATCCAATTGCCGCTTAAAGGTCACCAAAGATTCTGACTCTACCACTCCCACAGGCAGCGCATTCCATGCCCACACCACTCTCTGGGTAAAGAACCCACCCCTGACATCCCCCCTATACCTTCCACCCTTCACCTTAAATTTATGCCCC
>NC_057757.1:9915767-9986384 GCF_004010195.1 Chiloscyllium plagiosum
AGGTTGGAGCGCAGAGCTGGTCGGGAAGGTAAGTGATTGATATATAAAGAACTTACCTCGATGCCAACGGTCTTTTCACAGCAGAGAGCGGCGCGAGCTGGGCGGAAGTGAGGTTGGAGCACAGAGCTGGTCGGGAAGATAAGTGATTGATACTTGAGTGGGTGTGTTCTAGACCCCAGGCCCTACATAGTAAGTCCGTTGGCGTCGAGGTAAGTTCTTTATATATCAATCACTTACCTTCCCGACCAGCTCTGCGCTCCAACCTCACTTCCGCCCAGCTCACGTCGCTCTCTGCTGT
Source organism: Chiloscyllium plagiosum (assembly GCF_004010195.1). Lineage (NCBI taxonomy): Eukaryota > Metazoa > Chordata > Chondrichthyes > Orectolobiformes > Hemiscylliidae > Chiloscyllium > Chiloscyllium plagiosum. Next base: position 9,916,066 of record NC_057757.1, read on the forward strand.
GAAAAATTGGCTTTGAACAGCCGATCCAGAACTGGAGTAATGCATATGCCCAAATACACAAAACCCCTCTGTGACCACTTAAATGAGAATCCATAGTCACCTTCAAGAGCTGGTTCCTTCGTAAAACCACCCATAGTCTCTGATTTCGCAAAATTAATCTTAGATTCACTACAGTGTCGAAACAGTCCACACTGACCCTCCGAAGAGAAACCCACCCAGACCCATTGCCCTACATTCACCCCTGACTAATGCACCTAACACTATGGACAACTTAGCATGGCCAATTAACCTAACCTGCACATCTTTGGACTGTGGGAGGAAACCATATCTTGTACCCCGAAAAAGCGCCAAACGCGCAGATGCATTGTATCAGGCGAGGCACTGAAACTGCTGGATTTGTGAAAGAAATTAGGATATCGTCTGCATACAACAAAATCTTATGTAATTTTGATTTCACTTTTGGAGCTGGTATATTGCGATCCCCACGAATGGCCTCTGTCAATGGTTCAATCACCCCCAAGGTAAAAAGCAACAGTGAAAGGAGACAGCCCTGCCAGCTGCCCCTAAAAATATTAAAATTATTTGAATGCACCACATTGGTGATGACGGCAGCGAGAGGGCCACCGTAGAGAACCTTTACCCATCTTATAAAGACTTCGCCCAAGCCAAACCGCTCCAGAGTATAGAAAAGGTATGGCCACTCAACTCGGTCAAATGCCTTCTCTGCATCTAGAGAAATCACCAATCCCTGTATTGACTATTGTTGACATGCTTGAATTGCATTAAGCAGCCTCCTAACATTATTGGAGGATCTGTGACCCTTAATGTAGCCTGTCTGATCCTCTTTAATAATAGAAGGTAACACAGTCTCCAGCCTTAATGTGAGAGTCTTGAAGAGGATTTTAAAGTCCACATTTAAGAGCAAAATGGGTCTGTACGAAGCACAGTCTTCCAGATCCTTCACTTTTTAAAGATAAGTGAAATATTGGCCTCTCTCAGAGATAGTGGAGACAATCATGACGGTAGGAATCATTAAACATATTGAGCATCGGGCCTGACAGTATACTTATAAATTCCTTACAGAATTCAATGGGAAGGACCGGGCACCTTTCCATTCTGAAGCTGCCTCACAGTTTCCTGCACTTCTTGGTCTGATAAACGGGACTGTTGTTCGGGAGTCATACCCGGGAGCTTCAGATCCCTAAAAAAGGATTCCATTTTGGCCTGCCCCTCCTCACAGTCCTCAGATTGGTATAACTTAGAGTAAAATCTCTGGAATGGCATATTAATCTTTTTGGAGTCACATGTTAGATTCCCAGACCCTTCCCTAATCGCTGTGATGGCTTGTGGGGCACTCCATTTTCTGGCGAGATATGCTAAGTATTTGCCTGGCCTGTCACCATGCTCATATAACCTTTGCTTTGCAAAAGCCAGTGCCTTCTTTGCCATCTGTGTGAGCACAGAATTCAATGCAGACCACAGTGCCATAATCCTCTGTACTTGACCAACGAGGGCCTGTTAAAATAAGCTTTCTTGGCCGTGCTTTGAGGAGACGTTGCTGCTCACCCTTCTGCCTCTTCCTACTGGCAGAATCTGAAATAACTAACCCCCTAACATTGGTTTGGCAGTTTCCCAGAAAACGGATGAACTATCAACTGAGCCTATGTTGAAGTTTAGGGACGTCTGAAATTCTCTAGAGAAATACTCCACAAACGTATTATCCTTGAGGATAAAGGGATCCATTCGCCAGTACCTCAAACCCACTGTAACATCCTTAATCTTAACCATAAAGTACACTGAAACATGATCAGAGATGGTAATATTGCCAATCATAAAAGATGCCACCAAATCCAGGGTTACCGCAGGGGTCAGAAAAAAAAGCAATCCTAGTGTGACATCTGTGCGATTGGAGAAAAACGTAAAATCCCTATCTGTAGGGTGGAGACACCTCCAGACATCCATCGACCCTAACTCCCCACACAGTCCCATTAACTGTTTAGTTTGTACAGAGGGTGTCGAGGGACCTTTGGACAACCTGTCTATTGTGGGATCCATGAGTCAGTTAAAATCTCCCCCTATAATGATGTGCCGGGACTCGAGACTGATCAGTTTAGAAAAAGCGTCCACCAAAATTTTTAAGGGGATGAGCTGGAGGGCAATAAACATTTAAAACACCATATTCTTCCCCATTTATCAAGGCTTTAAGAATTACAAACTTCCCGTCTGTGTCTTTAACACACTCTAACAACTTAAATGGGAGAATCTTCCGAACCAATATATCCAGTCCCCTACTTCTGGTATTAAATGATGAAAAATAAACTCGGTCAAAGCCATTCTGTTGTAATTTCAGATGCTCCTTGTCATCCAAATGTGTCTCCTGCAACAAAGCAATATCCATATTCTCCTTTCCAAGACTCAAGAGTACCTTCTTCCTCTTAATTGGTGAGTGAGTTCCTATGATATTCCAGGTACACCATTTAATCAAATCATTAGCCATAATCTTCTGCAATAACATTTAAATTCCAGAGAGAAGGAACCAGAACCACAAACTACTGTCACATGATCCACCAAATATAAAAACTACATAAACTAAAACCACTACGTTTAACAAACTTACAAACATATTGAAAATTAAAACAACAAAAGATAAAAAACAAACCAACATATAAAGCGCCAACAGCGCTGAGTAGGAGAACTCACCCCTGCCTAGAGGGGCAGCTACCCATCCCAAACTGCCCATAAGTAGCCATCTAACCATCCCAGCCACCTCCATTTCTCATAGCCAGAGCCCACTGCAAACACAAGCATAAAAGAGTTAAAAACCCCTAGAATATCAATATGAATAAAAAATTATTTTTTTAAAAAAATGGGGAATAAATACCCCACCCATCCTTTGGTATATCCTAACTTAGAAATTGAAAATGTACATTTCAAACGCCGCCAAACATAGTTTAAACCAGATTATTAATAATAGAAGAAAAAAAAATAAAGCTCCAACCGGACTTCCTCCGTTTCTTTCACAGAATGATAAACACATACCCAAACAACACTATTTCTACATACTACAATTGTTCAAATTAGGTTAGAAGTCTCTTGCCTTCTCCAATGTGTCAAAGAGATGTATGGATCCATCTAAGGTGATCCGAGCACTGCCGGATACCTCAGGGAGATTTTCGTTTCTGGATCACCGCTGCTGAGAAGTCCTGAAAGAACATGATCTCAGAGGCCTCATAAATTAGAGCCTTCCAATCATTCGCCTGTATTCTGGAAGCCTCCGTGACTCTCTCTTTATCCCGGTAATGATGGAACTGCACCAGGAGAAGACGAGGATGTTGACCCAGACCTGGTCTCCACACTGTGACCTGCTGAGCCCACTCTAACTTCAGTCCTCTCATGCCAGCCTCCAAGTCAAGGAATTTCAGCAGCCAATCCTCAACAAATTCTGCAGGCTGCTCACTTTTCTTGCCCTCAGGCAGACCAATCATACAAATGTTTTTTCCCCTGCCCCTGTTCTCAGGATCATCCACTTGGTGGTGCAAACTATGGACCTGCGTCTCCAGGGCTTGGATCCTATCCTTGAATGAACTGGCATCAGCTTCCATCACTGTGATTCTGTGCTCCACCTCATCCGTCCTTTTCTCCAGGTCTCCCAGCTGCTGCTCATGCTTCTGCAGCATGACAGTGACTGGAGCCAGCTTCTCTTCAATCTGTTTCCCCAGCATCTCGCGAGATTTCGTGAGCTTGTTCACCAGGGCCTGGAAAGTAATCAGCTCTGAGGATCCTGCAGGCTGAACTGCAGACCCAGCTTCTGATGCTCCTGTTCCCTTTTTCGGCATCTCTGGACAACTGGAAACACAGTTAAGTTAATTTTTATAAGTTTCTTGGGACTCCACAATCTTTCCGGAGCGCCAAGATATCACGATGGCCTGGGTTGGGCAGGTTAAAGGATCGTCTTGCTTGTGCTGTGATGCGGATCTCTGCAATGCGATCTTCTTAGATCGCCGCCATCTTGGATTCCCTCCCCCCGCCAAGATATCACGATGGCCTGGGTTGGGCAGGTTAAAGGATCGTCTTGCTTGAGCTGCGATGCGGATCTCTGCAATGCGATCTTCTTAGATCGCCGCCATCTTGGATTCCCTCCCCCCCCCTGAACTGACATTGTTATCAGTAAATTTGTTTGGATTGCGAATCTCAGCAGCTGTCTTTACAATGGGGTGGCAACAAGTTACTCTCCAAGTAACAGTGATAATAAACTGTGATATCAAAGCATTCTTGAAAGCAGCTATTCTCCTCACTCTAGTCTGCTCCTTGTAGAGTCATAGATTCAGAGAGGTCCACAGCATCGAATCAGGCCCTTTGGCCCAACATGTTCATGTGCCCAGTTTTCACAATTAAGCTAGTCCCATTTGCGTGAGTTTGATCCATATCCTTCCATTCCTATCCCACCCATGTACTTGTCTACATGTTTCTCAAATGACAAAATTGAACTCATTTCCACCACTCCCTCTGTAACCTGTTCCAGACACTCATCACATTCTGTGTGAAATAAATGGAACCTTTTGTATCGCTCCCCTCTCACCTAAAACTCATGTCTTTTGATTTTAGACTCCCCTACCATGGGGAAAGCTGTTGGCTATCTACCTTATTTATGCCTCTCATCATTTTATAGATTTCTATAAGATCACCCCTCAGTCTCCTATGCTCCAAAGAAAAAGAATTCCCAGTCTAATCAGCATCTCCTTACAACTCAAACCTTCCAATCCATGTAGCATCCTAGTAAATCTTTTCTGCACTCATTTTATATTATTAACATCCTTCCTATAGTAGGGTGACCAGAACTGCACATAGTTCAGATACAGTGAGCTGAATGGCCCCTGTAACAATGTGAAGCTGTTTCCCTTGGACCACAGCAGTGCTGGAAAACATTTTCATGTTGTAGTTGAACGTTTTCCAATTGCGGCCTTACCAATGCCATGTGCAGCTGCAATAAGATGTCTCAACTCCTATACACACCACTCCTATACGCAATACTCCTATACACAATACTCTGATCAATAAAAGTAAACGTACCAAAAACCTTCTTCAACGCTTTCACTCAAGCAGTACATTTTCTAGGGATTACAGACATCCAGACACAATGCAAGGGAGAAGTGCCCTCAGAATAAAGGCACTGCAACAGAAAAGCAATATTGGGCTGATGAAAGGTTAAGATAGAGTAGATTAATGGAGATGCCATTTTGGAGTGGCTGCTTTTTTTGGAAGTGAAGGTTGAACAGCTTCTGTGAATGAGTGTCTTTTGACACTGTTTTGTAACCACAGCCAGATTTAGAGGTTGTTGGGTAATTAGGCTTTAAGTTCCAGGGCGGACCTAAAAAAATTGCAGAGGTCCTGTAAAGACAGTAAGAGGGAATCGAGAGGAGTAGGCTGCAGTGGGGAGGGGAAGGTGAATAATCACTGGGGAGCCTAATAGGGGCTAGCATGAAAATGATGTCAATAGAATGGTCTGGGTGGTCTCTTTAACAATACAATCGCAAGCAGTGTTGGAAAAGCACTTCCCACTTGTAGTTAAAACCTTTATTGAGTTGTTGGAGAAGCTGCGGTGCTATATTGGAAAGGCAGCTGAATTAAAGATTGAGATAAAGGCTGTGATATTCAGCAGTTTGCTGCTCATCACAGCAAGGAGACTTACCACAGTGTTCATGCATGGGGAGCACTGAGCAGCACATACCGTGTAACCCCCTGGACCGTGGCTGAAGGAGAAATGCTTGAATTGTTACAAATGCTTCTTAGATCTGAGATGAGGAGAATTTCTATGTACTCTAAGGGTGCGGAATTCTCTATCATAGAGGCTTCAGAAGCTCAGACTTGGAGCATGTTTATGATTGGGAGATTTCTGGAACTGAACAGCCATGATTGTATTGAATGGCAGTGAGAGAAGCTGAGTGGGCTGAGTAGCCTACTCCTGTTTCCTATGTTGTTTCTATCTTTACATCTCCAGTTGCCTGGAGCTGAATCTTTAACCCAGCCTGAAACCTTGCCTACAATTTCTTCAGTTCATCCATGGGAACACAGACTCCCTTCAAACTATCTGCTCAAACTCAGCTAAAAGACTATAGGATTGTTGATACATACATTCACAGTTCCTTTCCATTCTGAGAGTGCTGATCCTGTGCTGAGGAGAAAAGATACAACTGCTGACATTTTGTCTGGCTGTATATAAGGACACAAAGAAAAAGTACATCTCCCTTACACCATTTGTTCAAGACATGTAGCAATCCGAAATGTGTTACTCTCTGCATGCCCAGTTCTGTGATTGGTTGGGTCTGAGTTGATGTCAGCTCTCAGGGACACAATGCCTACAAACATTTTCAAGCTGTCCCTTTTGACTGCTACACGATTTCCAAATCCTCCACATGGAGTCATGGAATATAGAGCTGTACAACATGGGAACAGACCCTTCGGTCCAACCTGCCCATGTCAACCAGATATCCCAAATTAATCTAGTCCTATTTGCCAACATTTGGCCCACATCCCTTCCTATTCATTTACCCATTCAAATGCCTTTTAAAAGATGTAATTGTACCAGCCTCCACCACCTCCTTTAGCATGCATCATCCTCTTCATGAAAACGTTGACCCTTAGGTTCCTTTTAAATCTTTCACCTCTCACCTTAAACCTATGCCTTCCAGTTTTTGACTCCCCTATCCTGGGGAAAAGACCTTGACTATTCACCCTACCTGTGCCCCTCATGATTTTATAAACCTCTATAAGGTCACCCCTCAGCCTCCGATGCTCCAGAGAAAACAGCTGCAGTCTATTCAGCCTCTCCCTATAGCTCAAAACCCCCCATCCCTGGCAACATCCTTGTAGTCATGATTCGGAGATGCCGGTGTTGGACTGGGGTGTACAAAGTTAAAAATCACACAACACCAGGTTATGTGCTTCCAATTAAACCTGTTGGACTATAACCTGATGTTGTGTGATTTTTAACTTTGAACATCCTTGTAAATCTTTTCTGAACCCTTTCAAGTTTCACAACACCTTTGGATAGCAAGGAGGCCAGAATTGAACGATGTACTCCAAATGTGGAATGTTTATAAGCATCACACAGGCACATCTACGTGCACTTCCAGGGCTCCCCACCTCCCTGAAAATGATGTAGCCTCATGGGAGCAAGAGGAGATGTGTGAGATTTTTAACAAGATTCTTCCTGCGAGTGCCTTGATTGTTTAAGCACTTTACCACTCAGAGTAATCCTCCGGATTCCAAAATGGTCTGTGTGTGCGCTCCAGTGGCACTGAAGGTATCAGTTGGCCTTGGCAGCCTTTATGAGGGTGCCTCTGTGTATGCATTGCTGCAGTACTGAAGGTTCCAGGTGCAATGATGTCAGCACCAGTGCATGCACAGACTGCCATGTCCTCATTCCACCTTCATTTGTATTTGAAAGTGACACCCAATACCCTGTGGTGCCTTGACCACTTCCTCTTGCACTGCCTCCCCATTCCTCACCCCCATTTAGTCCAGAATAGGGGACATGTGCTTCGTGCTGTCAATTTCAATCCCATTTTAGTGGTTGATTTAGCAAAAATTGTTTCTTCAATTGCTGACTGTTTTGATTAATTATTTAACTCGCGGCAGTGCTGCAGTAAACAAGCTGTTGCTTTTCTGCCAGTCTTTTGTATTATTAATCTTCCAAATGTTTTCAGGGATCAGTCTACTGGACAACACCCAAATAACATGCAACCCCCAAAAAAAACTCCATCGTAACTGTCAGTTTTCTGTTTTGATTGAAATGTTTTCACTTACTACAGTCATCATAAAAGTTTTCATCACTTCTGAATAACATTTGCTGTTTGAGTCACTAATGGTTGCCATTGGACCATTTGAATTAGTATTCAAATTAGATTTATTGTGACATGTATATCATGTGTGCCAAGTGTTGCCATACTCCTGCACCATCTTGAAACTCAGAATATAATGCAAACTTTTACTACAACAGAGTTAATCTTTCCCTCTTCTTCTTGTTACCCTCTGCTACTTCCCCATTCGCTGCTCGACCGTCCTCAACAAAAGCCTGGTTTGGGCATGTCCCTACCTCTGGCTCAAGAGACTCCAGGTTCAAGACTTGCCAGTTCCAGAGTTGTGTAATAACATCTTTGGACAGGTTGACTAGGAAAACAGCTGGGAAGCCCAACCCCAATGTGATTTTGTAAATACAGGCTCTTAGTCATTTCATTGCCTGTTTTAAGTGAAGTGGATTGACCATTGTGTTTGCACAAAAACCAAGCTAACAAATTCAATAGAGGCCAATCTGACTTTAATATCTCAATACAATTTCATGGTATTTCAGATATAATTATAGTCATCAATTTAGTAATTGATGAATAGTATTATCATTTCAATCTCTTCAGGCCAGATTACAAACCTGGAAGACAGAGCCGATGATAGAATAAGACTGGGAATGTATGAGACTGGAGAAATGATTTCAGGAAATACAGTGCCTGAGGTGAAAGAGAAATGAGTGGTGGGAGACGACAGTGGGGAGGAGTAAGCAGTGAGAGAGAATGAAGGAGGGAAAGACACATGTTCACAGGTCCTGTGTATGACTGGACAACTCGGTCAGAGGGTCATTGAGATGTACAGCACAGAAACAAACCCTTCCATCCAACACGTCAATGCTGACCAAATATTCTCCATTAATCTAATCCTATTTGCCAGCCTTTGGCCCATATCCCTATGAATCCTTTTTACTGATATACCATCCAGATGCCTTTCAAATTTGTAATTGTACCAGCCTCCACCACATCCTCTGGTAGCTCATTCCATACATGCACCACTGTCTGCGTGAAAAAGTTGCCCCTTAGGTTCTTTTTAAAAGCTTTTTCCCTCTCTGACCCTAAACCTATGCCCTCTAGTTTTGCACTTCCTTACCTTAGGGAAAAGACCTAGTCTATTCACCTTATGATGCCCCCTCATGATCTTATAAACTTCTGTAAGTTCCCTCCTCAGATTGCATTGCTCCAGTGAAAATAGCCCAGCCTATTCAGAATACTTATCCTTTCCATGCCCTTCATGGTTTAATAAACCTCAAAAAGGTCACCCCTTAGTTTCTGATGCTCCAGGGAAAATAACTCTAGTCTATTCAGTTTCTTCCTGTAGCTCAAACCCTCCAATCCTGGTAACATCCTTATAAATATTTTCTAACTCTTTCAAGTTTCACAACATCTTTCCTATAGCAGGGACACCAGAATGAATGCAATATTCCAAAAGTGGCCCAATTGATGTCCTGTACAGCTGCAACATGACCTCCCAACTCCTATACTTGACCAATAAAGGAAAGCATACCAAACGCCTTCTTCACTATCCTGTCTACCTGCAACTCTATTTTCAAAGAGCTAAGAACCTGCTCCCCAAGGTCTCTTTGTTCAGCAACAGTTCCCAGGCCTTGCCATTAACTGTCTAAGTCCTGCCCTGATTTGCCTTTCCAAAATGCAACACCTCACAATTATATAAATTCAACTCCCCCTGCCATGCATCGCAACATGGGTGAGCTTTCAGCAAGAGGTGATGGATTGGGAGGTGCAAAGTTCTGAGGCCAGAGCAAAATGACACCTCTGTCTGTCGACTGCAGTGTATCACATTATAAACTCATACTCCTAGTTTGCAAAGTCAGATTTTCTTATTTGATTTCCAAATGACGTTTGTACTCTCGGGTATGGCCATCTCCTGACTTCTGCCTAGTTTGACATTTAGTGAATAGACAGTGATCATCAGCCAAAGCTTATCGCCACTGAGACTATATGTGAATCAATAAAATCAGGGGCTCCTGTTTTGTCAGTGCTAACTGGTGCAAGTGCTCTGGAAGCAGATTAAACTTCCATCGCACAATATTTCTTAGCATTTCAAATGCGTACACAAGATGAAAGAATTTATAGGGCATTGATTTTCTTTTAATGGTCAACCATTACAGATGATCTTTTCAATATGGTTTATTGAGAACAAACTTGCTGAGGTGGGGAGTAAGTAATTACAATGAGCTGTAAGTATGTCAGACCGGTGACAGAGCTGGGTACAAAGAATTGTGTTCGAATAAAACTGGCATCTTGTCCAATTAAGATCAGTTGCTCCTATAATGAAGACGGATTAATTGTGATAGGGGTTTCTTTTGAATGTTAATCCATCGGAGGAGGTGGGCTGTAGTAATTACAGGGAAATTACCAGCAGGAGACATTACAAAGCATCTGCTCTTCCGAAAAAGCAGAAACCTAATGAGCCAATTTCCACTTCCTGGTGGTAGAAGGATGTCTTTCATTAGAATCACATTCATAGAGGCTCTGATGAAGAATAGATTGCCTCTGTCTGATTCCCCCCCAGATTAATTAATGAAAAAAAGGATGATAATTTGAAATGAAACTCCTCATGAGTCTCCTTTTCTATTCCACACAGGTCTTTATATCGACCCCTTTTCTGTCATCATCAATGTGTTGGCATTAAATACTTTTCTTGTTATTACAAGCAGCTATGTTAGTCTGTGCTGAAAGAAGTCTGAGAGCAGTGTGTATCTCTCTAAATTCTGACAACCCAGCTCAGATAATCTGAAAATACAACCATCGAGGTATACAGCACAGAAACAGCAGATATAGAGTCATACAGTCAAATAGATATACAGCACGGTCCAACTCGGCCATGTCGACTAGATATCCCAGCCATCCTTTGACCCATATCCCTCCAAACCCTTCCTATTCATATACCCATCCAGATGCCTTTCAAATGTTGTAATTGTACCAGCCTCCACCACATCCTCTGGCAACTCATTCCATACATGTACCACCCTCTGCATTCTGTTTCTCATTCACCGGTTTGACATCTTGGAATTTCTTGGCTGTTGAGGATTGGAGGGGACCGTTCTTGATGCCTTTGGCACAACAGTTGTTAAATGTGAACATCTGAGCATGTTAAAACCATATGGAAGTGAGCAGTGAGAAGAGAAAGATTTAAGAGGGACCCAAGGGACAACTTTTTCACACGGGGGTGGTGCGTGTATGGAATGAGCTGCTGGAGGAAGTGGTGGAGGCTGGTACAATTGCAACAATAAGAGGCATATCTGGATGGGTATATGTATAGGAAGGGTTTAGAGGGATATGGGCCAAATGCTGGAAGATGGGACTAGATTAATTTAGGATATCTGGTCAACATGAATGAGCGGATCAAAGGGTTTGTTTCCATATTGTACATCTCTCTACTCTGTGATTCAATCACTTAGATTTAAACTTTCTGTGCTTTTCATGAGGATCACTGGTTTGCCCCTCTGTGACACAAAGATTGGGCGAGATTTTCCTGAATCAGATTTAGAAAAGTTCACAAAGTACAACATAGCCAGTGAGCCTATTTTCACTTCAGTGCCTCTTTCTTATAGGGATACAATTATTTCAATGTTCTTACTCTTTGTACGATTCACATGGTTATCAGTAATTGGAGCTACCAGCCTAAGTAATCATAATTTAAATCCCACTAGTGCTTCTGATGGAATTTCAATAGAATGACTAAATCTGAAATTGAAAACTAGACTCAGTAATAGGGACCATGACAACTCACACTGGTTGTTATTAAAAAGCAACCTAGTTCCCTTAAAGACAGACTGGATTGGTTATTCCTGGAGTTTAAAACTGAGAGGGATCCCATAGGATCCTATTAAAATTTAACAGGATTAGATGGTGCAAATGCAATCAGATTGATCCTAATGACCGGGGAGTCAAGAACCAGGGGCCATTGTCTCAGGCTATGGGATTGGTCATCTAGATGGAAAGACACTCCTGAGTGCTTTAGTGCATCCTTGTGCATGAATTGCAGAAAATTAGAATGCAGGTAATAAGGAAGGCAAATGGAATTTTGGCACTTATTAGAAAAGTAGGGGTAATGTTGCTGCAACTGTACGAGGCATTATTTGATGGTACCCAGAGTATTGCCTATGTTTTTGATCCCCTTACTTGAGGAGGGATGTAGTTGTATAGGATACAGTTCAGAGGAGGTTCACTAGCTTTATTCCAGATATGAGTGGCTTGTCTCATGAAGAGAAGTGGAGCAGTTTGGGCCCATAGTGTCTGGAGTTTAGAGGAATGAGAGGAGATCTCATTGAAGTGTATAAGATACCCCAAGAGCATTGACAGTGTAGATGGAGAGGGGGTATTTCCTCATGTGGGGCAATCTAGAAGGAGAGGTCCACATTTTAGGATGAGGAATAGTAGATTTAAAATAGCAATGAAGAAAAATTATTTCCCTCAATGCTACCCCAGAGTGTGTGGATGCTGTAATACTGAGTAAATTTGAGGAGGAAATAGACTAGTAGTATGTTGAAGGGCTATGGAGGGTGGGCAGGAAAGTGGAGTTCAGGCCGAGATGAGATCAGCCATGATCTAATAAAATGGCGGAGCTGTCTCGAGGGGCTGAATGGCCTACTGCGGCTCCTAGTTCTTATGAGGAGAAATTTCTTGACCCAGACAATGGACAGCCTATTAAATCCTCTGCCACTGACAGTAGTTGAGGTCAAAACATTGAATGTTTTCAAGAAGAAGATAGGTGTAGTCCTTAGAGCCAAAGGGATTGGGGAGAAAGTAGGAACAAGGGGATGATCAACCATGATCATATTGAATGGCAGAGCAGACAGGAAGGGCCTGGTGCTACTCCTATATTCTATGTTTCACAAATTTCCTTTAAGGAAGGGAATCTGCTATCCTTGCCTGGTCTGGCCTATATGTGAGTCCAAACCTACAGCAGTTGGCTCTTAATAGCTCACTGAAAATGGTCTGGTAAGCACCTCAATTTGATTAGGAGCAGGCAAACATTTTTGTTAGTTTCAACAGTGATGCACACACCCCATTAATGAATAACAATAAAAGGAGCACTTCTCAAGTATGACTTAAATGGAGAACACTGCTGATTCCTGAGGTGCAGAGTGCTTTAGAGAGTTTTAAAGTCAAAAGTCACACAACATCAGGTTATAATCCAACAGGTGTATTTGAAATCATAAGCCTTCTGAGCGCTGCTCCTTCATCAGAAATCTTGTGATTTCAAACAAACCTGTTGAACTGTAATCTGGTGACTTGTGACTTTGTCCATCCCAGTCCAACCCTGAAGTTTCCACATCATCGATGTTTTAGTGTCTGCATCACAAAACATTAACACGCGTGTAAAGCATGTTATTGAGAAGGCCATTGGATTAGATTAGATTACTTTAGATTACTTCCAGTGTGGAAACAGGCCCTTCGGCCCAACAAGTCCACACCGACCCGCCGAAGCGTAATCCACCCAGACCCATTCCCCTACATTTACCCCTTCACCTAACACTACGGGCAATTTAGCGTGGCCAATTCACCTAACCTGCACATTTTTTGGATTGTGGGAGGAAACCGGAGCACCCGGAGGAAACCCATGCAGACTCTGGGAGAATGTGCAAACTCCACACAGAGAGTCGCCTGAGTCGGGAATTGAACCTGGGTCTCTGGCGCTGTGAGGCAGCAGTGCTAACCACTGTGCCACCGTGTTGCCCACTTTTTTTTGTATATTTTTTTTTCCTCCCCGGGGTCTCCCCGCCCCCGCCTCCGCCTCCGCCTCCACCTCCACCTCCGCCTCCCGGCCCGAGCCGCCGTTTTCGGTTGACCGAGCCCGCTGCTGTCGGCTGCCGCCCGAGTGCCATGCCCTGAGCTATCCCTTATTAGGAGTGAAACAAACCTAAGAGGAACAACATTATTTTTCCATTATACAGGGCATTGTTGAAACGATGTCATGAATATGATGAGCAGTTTTGGTCTCCTTATTGAAGGAAGAATGTAGGCAGGTTGGGAAAGGGTCAATGTACAGGAAATGTTAACTCTGTCGTGCTACTAGACCTGCTGAATTTCTCCAGCAATTTCTGTTTCTGTGTGTTTCAGATCTGCAGAAGTTCTTTGTTTTCTATCACGAGGTTGGTGCTTAGAATGAATAGCTTTTCTCGTGATGATAGGTTGGGCTTATTTCCACTAGAGGTTAGAAGAGTGAGGGGTGACTTGATTGAAGTGGATACAATCCTGAATAGAATGGACCAGGTGGATGTTTCATCTTGTGAGTTCATCCAGAATCAGGGAGCACTGTTTTAAAATTAGGGGTAGCCACTTTAGAGCTGAGATTAGGAGATTCCGTTGTTTCAGAGAGTTTTGTGATTTTAGAATACTATTCCCCATAAAGCCAATGGAAAGTGAGTCATAGAGTGGTAGAGTCTTGGAACTGTACAGCACAGAAACAGACCCTTCGGTCCAACACATCCATGCTGACCAGATAACCTAAACTAATCTAGTCCTATTTGTCAGCATTTGGCTGATATCCCTCATGTACCCATCCAGATGCCTTTTAAATGTTGTAATTGTACCCACTTCCACCATTTTCTCTGGCAGCTCATTCCATGCACGCACTACCCTTTGCATGCAAATGTTGCCCCATAGGTACCTTGCAAATCTTTCCCCTCTCACCTTAAACCTATACCCTCTAGTTTTGGCCTCTCCTACCATGGAAAAAAGACCTTGTTCTTTCATCCTATCAATGTCCCCTCATGATTTTATAAACCTAGATAAGTTCACTCCTTGGTCTCTGTTGCTCCGGGAAAATAGCTCCAACCTATTCAGCCTCTCTTTATAACTGAAACCATCTAATACTAGGAACATCATTGTAAATCTTTTCTGCATCCTCTCAAGTTTAACAACATTGTTCCAAAGCAGGGAGACCCGAATTGAATGCAGTATTCCAAAAGTGGCCTAACTAATGTCCAGTGCAGATTAGAGTGGTGCTGGAAAAGCCTTTGTAGAGAGAGGAGGATAACTTCTTCAAGGTAGGCATCCTTGGAAGAGGATTTGCACTAAGGTTAAAATCAGCTAGGCGAAAGTGCTTTTCCAGCACCACTCTAATCTTGTCTCTAATGTCCAGCGTATGCAGTACTCACTTTTGCCAATGTCCAGTACAGCCACAACATGTCCTCCTAACTTCTACACTCAATACATTGATCAATACAAGCAAGTGTACCAAACACCTTCTTCATTCTGTCTATTTGTGACTCTACTTTCAAGGAATTATGCATTTGCACCTCAAGATCTCTTTGTAAAGCAACACTCCCCAGGACCCTACTATTAGGTGTTTACATCCTGCCCTGATTTACCTTTCCAAAATGCAACACATCACGTTTAACTAAATTAAACTTCATCTGCCATTCCTTGGTCCATTGGCCCATCCAATCAAAGTCCCATTGTGCTCTGAGGTAATGTTCTTCACTAGGGTCATAAGATAGTGGGAGATGGATTCTCCAGAGAGAAAGCACTGTTAACATTTTAGATCCAGTGACCCTTCAGAAAGAATCTGTTTTCCCAGCATTTTCTGATTTTCAGCATCTGTCGTTCTTTGGAAGCTAGGTCCTTGTTCGTCAGGGAAATCAAAGATAACCAGGGTTAGATGGGAATGTGGAATTCGCAACATAAATAGATTAGTCATGATTTTATTGTTAGAAGTTACATGACACTACGTTATAGTCCAACAGGTTTATATGAAATCTCAAGCTTTCAGAGCTTAGGGACTTCACCTGACGAGGGAGCAATGTTCTGAAAGCTTGTGATTTCAAATAAACCTGTTGAACTATAACTTGATATTATGTGTCTTCTGACTTTGTCCACCCCAGTCCAAAACCGGCACCTCCACGCCATAGTTTTATTGAATGGCTGAGATGACTAATGGGACTGAATTGTGTAATTTTTACATATGAGTCATTCGATGGTCATGAAAAGCATTATATAAATGTAAGTCCAACTTATTTTCATTTTTTGTCAATTCAATAAGATCCTTTGGGGTGGCTGATATCTTGCAACTCAGTTCAGGTCACTGGGATGGGGGTGGGAATTGAGCCGAATCCCAGCCTCAGCCACATCACCATGCCTCAGCCTCAGACACACTATTCCCACTCAGTGATAAGCTGAGACTGAACAATTATGGTAAGGTAATGGTAAGGCCACACCTGGAGTATTGTGTCCAGGTTTGGTCTCCTTACTTGAGGAAGTTAAAAATCACACAACACCAGGTTATAGTCCAACAGGTTAAAGGAGCAGTGCTCTAAAAGCTAGTGCTTCCAATTAAACCTGTTGGTCTATAAGCTGGTGTTGTGTGGTTTTTAACTTTGTGTACCACAGACTAAAACACACACATCTCCAAATAATTACTTGAGGAAGGATGTGATGGCACTGGAGCCAGTTCAGAGGAGGGTCACCGGGTTGATTCCAGGCATGAAAGGGCTGACAAACAAGGAGCGATGAATATCTTGGGCTCGCACTTGCTGGTGGGCGTGGGGAATCTGATTGAAGCAGATAAAACGCTCAAGGGGATTGATAAGGTGGATGTTGAACAGATCTTCTTCCTCATGGGACAGTCTCGAATAGGAGGACCTCGATACAGAGCAAGGGGAGATAGGTTCAAAACTGAGGTGAGGAGAAACGGCTTCTTTCAGAGGGTGGTGAATCTGTGGAACTCACTGCCCAAGAGTGCAGTGGAGGCAGAATCAATTAATCAAGATTTAAGAAAGAAATAGATATGTTTCTGATGAAAAGCAGGATAAAAGGGATATGGAGAGGAGGCAGGAAAGTGGAGTTGAGATCAGGATAGGATCAGCCATGATCATGATAAATGGTGGAGTGGGCTCAAAGTGCTGAATTGACTACTCCCGCTGTTAGTTCCTATGTTCCTATTTGTGTCTGGGGGTAAAAACGCTCTTGCTAAACAGAACCTACAGTGTGTTCATTGACTGTGTGAACTCCAACATCTGTGAGCTCCCATTCACTGACTGCACAGTGTTTTCATATTTACTGGGTAGGAAGGAGCTTTCACCTGTGCTTCTGGGAGGAGGCCTGTGCACATAAAGAGACCTCTTTCATAACTGTTTGGAAAAATGCAACAGAATGCTCCCGACATCGAAAAGACTGAGCTGCACTTCTCATGTAATTCTTCCACATTTCTGCCCACAGGACCCGATCAGATTCCTTCCATCAAGTCAAATAAGTTGGAGTTAGCTGCTAACATACAATAAACAAAAACGTGGCTAAGACAAGAGTGTCTTTTTGTTAGATTACCACATACTTTTCACCTATCACAGAGGCCCTGCTAGATCACTCCAAGGAAAGAGCAAATCCACTTGATGGATCTTACACAGAGACAAGTTGTGGTGAGGATCTAGCTTACAACAATGGCCAAAGAGAACTGAATAGAGGACAGAAGAAAATAACTTGCAGCGATAAAGTTCTAATGTTCTAAGGCTGCCCCAAAACACTTTGGAGCTAATTAAATGCTTTTCTCGTGTAATCACCAGTTTTGTTGGCAAACATAAAAAATATAGTTACAAAGCACTTTTCATGACTGCTGGCTGTCTCTCAGCACTTTACTGCCAACAAAGTGCTTTCTTTTTGAAGAGCATTGCAGTAAACACTAATTTACATTGAGCAAACTCTCGCCATCAGCACTGTGATTTTTTTTTGTAATTTTAATTGAAGGAGAAATATTGGGCAGGGCACTGGGGATAACCTCCTTGTTCTTCTTTGAAATGATGTCACATGATCCACCTGAACCAGCAGATGGCCCTCTGTTCAGTGCCTCACTCAAAGCATGGCATCTCTGACACTGTAGCACACACTCAGTATTGCAATGGAGTGCCAGGGTGGACTTTGGGCTTCAGTCTTGGAATTCAGGGACAAGTTTGCCAATACAGAAGCAACCGAGACAAAGAAAGCAGTTAATTTGCACACAGTTATCTCATTAGTCAATTTTTTATTCCCAGCTATGGAATATTAATAGAACATACTATTTCAAGTAATCCTAATTGGAAATCTCTTAGCAACCTAAAGATGTAGATTGGGCACCTATTTAATACCTTATCTGTAGAATGGTACTGTTCAATATGCGACAGTCCCTCAGTACTCCATGATGTGCAATGATATGGCGGTGCTGGTGTTAGACTGGGGTGGACATAGTGAAAAGTCAAACAACATCAGTTATAGTCCAACAGGTTTATTTAAAATCACGAGCTTCAGGTGAAGTGACTTCACCTGGTGAAGGAGCAGCACTCCAAAAGCTTGTAATTTTGAATAAACTTATTGGACTATCACCTGGTGTCATGTGACTTCTGTCATGGATTTGCCAGCCTCACCATCACAGCTCAACTGCACAATAGCTGAACTCAATTAGGGCTGGAACATATGAAAGCTGGACTGTGTAATAGCTGGAGGATATTATAGATGACCGTATTATATCTATATCGTGTTATATCTGGACCATGTTATAGCTTTACTACATTATGTCTGGAATCTTATAACTGGACTGTGTAATAGCTAGCTGCATTGTGTTGTGTTTGTGCTCTTGCCTGTTGGATTTCTCTGCCAGCTAGTTTTCTTTTTCTCTGGGTGATTTCTGCATCGGTTATAATTGTGACTGACAGACGTAATCACTGGAAAGCCATCAATGTGGCACTAGGAGACACAAGATCAGCAGGGAGTGTCAAACACAGGACATGGCTCAGAGCCTGTGTTAATTGGAAGACTGGCATCTTGTCAGCCAGTTCACTTCATTGACAATTATACCACACCAACACAATGCCATTGGGGAAGCTTCATATTAATGCTCATTTAATCCGACTGCTTGCCTGACACCGAGAATGGGTTATTTGCGGTTTGCTCCAGCTAAACATTGGAAAACCCAGTGCAGAAACTTTGAAAGATTTACAATAGAGAAGGAGGCCATTTGGCCCATTGAGGCTGTGGTGGCTGAGAAAGAATTATCCAGCTATATCCCATCTTCCAGCTCTTGGTGTTTAGTCCAATAGAACTTTGAGTCCAATTGATTTTTAAATATCATAGGAGTTTCTGCCTTGACCACCCTTTCAGACAATGGGTTCCAGGTCCCCACACTCTTTGGGTTAAAAAAAGTATCACTGTATGATCCTGCTAATAATTCCACCAATATTTTTCATTTATGTCCCTGCCCATTGATCTCAGTGCTAATAGAAAGAGATCCTTCCTATATACTTTACCCAGGCCATCATAATTTGCACATTTTATCCTTAGCTTCCTTTCTTCTAATGAAAACAACCTCAGCCTCTCTGATGTTGCTTACAGCTATCATTTTCTATATATGACAACATCCTAAGTGATCTCTTTTGCACTCTTTCTAGTTGCTGTACTACAATGATTTGAACTATACAGAATACTCTAGCTGTTGCTTAACTAGTGTTTCATCCAGCTCCAGTGTAACCTCCCTGTTCTTATAATCAAACCTTCAGCCAATCGAGAAGTGTGCCCTTTTGCTTCTTTAGCTACTTATCTGCCTGTCTAGTCACATTCAGGGTTCTGTGGGCATGCATTCCACTGTCCCTTTTGTCCCCTATAATCTCAGAATCATGTTAAAAATCACACAACACCAGATTTGGAAGCACTAGGTTTTGGAGTGCTGCTCCTTCATCAGGTAGCTGTGGAACAGGATGATAAGACGCAGAATTTATAACAAAAGATTATAGTGTCATGCAACTGAAACGATATAGTGAATGAACTCAGAATGAAACCTGCAACCCATTCTAAAAGATGAAAGACTCAATAGCAATCTAGGTGTGTTTAATATAGTGTTTCAGTTGCATGACACTGTAATCTTTTGCAATAAATTCTGTATTTTATGATCTTATTCTCCACAATCACCTGATGAAGGAGCAGCGCTCCAAAAGCTAATGCTTCCAAATAAATCTGTTGGACTATAACCTGGTGCTGTGTAATTTTTTACATTGTCCATCCCAATCCAATACAGGCTCCTCCACATTTCAGAATCATGGCATTCCTTAGCTTTGTTTGTTACTTGTTTGTATCTCCTCACAATTGGACTTGTTCACCTGTTCTATCCTGTTAAAAAGTATTTGAAGTGTCATAGCAATCAAGGCTATAGACCTAGTGCTGGAAAGTAGGACTAGTGTTATGTAATAGTATATTTTTGACAACACAGACCTAATGTGCCAAAGAGCTTCTTCTATACTGTATGATTCTAAAGCTCTATATTTCTGTGTTCCCCAGCTTATGGAACCAGAAATAATCTGGAAATCGCAATCTTTAAAGTCTTACATTTTAATTTCTTTCCGATCCTTTTAACTGAACCCTTCCCCCTCTTTTTTCCTGGATAACATAGACTACAGCCTCTAGCTATCCAAAATCTGTCTTCAGGCTACTTGGCACTCTATGACTAGGAAGGCAACTTAGAGTCATAGAGTCATAGAGATGTACAGCATGGAAACAGACTCTTCGGTNTTTATATCTTTCCCCTCTCACCCTAAACCTATGCCCTCTAGTTCTGGACTCCCCGACTTGTACTCCAACTTATTGCAGTCATGTCTGTAATTCTGGCAGATGGAGTTTAGTTTAGATAATGGTGAGGAAAGGCAAACCAGGACAGGGCTTAGTTTATGGTAGGAACATGGGGAGTGTTGCTGAACAAAGAGGCCTGGGAGTGCAGGTTCATTGTGTTATGACATGGGGTAACCCGCTCTGCTAATTTAAACCGGCAACACAGAAAAGATTCAGACTGTGTTGTAATCTGTTACAATTTGAGAAGCAAACAACTATCCCAAAAGTCACTATTTAAAGTAAAAATTAACAACTTTATTCTTTAAGCTGAACAGAGAATACTAACGAACAATTATTTACAACTCCTTTCTCCTAAACCTATCGTTTACTTCCCTTTCTACAATACTAGTCCATTTAAGATTTACAAAATAACTTATTTCAAAACCAGGCAGCTTTCGGTTCTTCTCTGTACTCCTGTCTTCTTTTCTTCTTCTTGGGGATTCTGCTTCACGAGGCTTTGATAGATAAAGTACCTTTCAGAGAGCAGCTCTTTCTGCTCTTTTTGCCGCTCTAGCTAACTGTTCAAAATGTCTGATATCCAAAACATCGGATCATTTAATTGGTTTTATGTCATCCAAAATAGTAAGATTCAAATTTGATTGGATGTTTGTATTTGGAGCATAATTTAAACTTGATTGGCCAAATTTTGAATGTGCTTTTGTATCTTGGCAACACATCACCAGGATTGTGTTTCAACCCAAATGCTACATTTTTAAAAGTTCAGCACACTTTGTGCTAGCCAGAAATTTCAGCTCCCTTAAAGTTACAGTACACTCACAACTTCATAACAATAGTTCTTTGAAACTAGAGTTACAGCTTGACAAGGTAGTGAAGAAGGCATTTGGCATGCTTGCCTTTGTTAGTCAGTGCATTGAATATAAGAGTTGGGGCATTGTATCGCAGCTGTACAGGACATTGGAATGCTGAATTCAATTCTGGTCTCCCTGCCATAAGAAAGATGCTGTTAAACTTGAAAGGGTTCAGAAAAGATTTACATGGATGTTGTCAGGGTTGGAGGTTTTGAGTTATAAGGAGAGGCTGAATAGATTCAGGCTATTTTCCCTGGAGCATCAGAGGCTGAGGGGTAACCTTATTGAGTAGTATAAAATCGTGACGGGCATGGATAGGGTAAATAGAGAAGGTCTTTTTCTTGGGGCAAGGGAATCTAAAAGTAGAGGACATAGGTTCAGGGTGAGAGGGGAAAGATTTAAAAGGGATCTAATGAGCAACGTTTTTATGCAGAGGGAGGTGCGTGTATGGAATGAGCTGCCAGAAGAAGTGGGTGCAATTACAATATTTAACACAGAACATAGAATGGCACTGCACAGTACATGCCCTTCGGCCCTTGATGTTGTACCGGTGTTTTATCTTACTCTTAAGCTCAAACTAATCGACATACCCTTCATGTTACTATCATCCACGTGCCTATCCAAGAGCAGCTTAAATGGCCCGAATGTATCTGACTCTACTACCATTACTGGCAGTGTATTCCACACACCCACCCACACACCCACCACTCTCTGTGTAAAGAACCTATCTCTGACATCTCCCCTAAACCTTCCTGGAATCAATTTAAAATTATGTCCCCTTGTGATGGCCATTTCTGCCCAGGGAAAAAGTCTCTGGCTATCCACTCTCTGCATTCCTCTCATCATCTTGTACACCTCTATCAAGTCACCTTTCATCCTTCTTATCTCCAATGTGAAAAGCGCTAGCTCCCTCAACCTTTCTTCATAAGACATGCCCTCCAGTCCAGGTAGAATACTGGTAAATCTTCTCTGAACCCTCTCTAAAGCTTCCAATCCCTCTTATAATTAGGCAACCAGAATGGATCACAATGTTCCAAGTGTGGTCTAACCAGAGCTCTATTGAGCTGCAGCATAACCTCACAGCTCTTAAACTCAATTTAAATGGCATCTGGATGGATAAATAGAACAAAGGACAAAGAAAATTTACAGCCCAGGGACAGGCCCTTCAGCCCTCCAAGCCTCAGCCGATCAAAATGTACTATCTAAACCTGTCAGTCAATTCCTAAGCATCTGTATCCCTCTGCTCCACACCTACTCATGCATCTGTCCAGACGCATCTCAAATGAATCTACCTAATGAAAAGAAAGGATTTAAAGGGACTGAAAACAAGTTTTGATGAAGGGTTGTCTAGATTTGAATGTTAGCTTGCTTTCTCTGCACAGATGCTGTCATGACCCTCTGTGATTTCCAGCACTTTTTTGTTTTCAATACAGATACCAGCCTCTTCGGCAATTTGCTTTTATAGGGTTTAGAGGCCAAATGCTGACAAGTGGCACTAGATTAATTTAGGCTATGTGGTCGGCATAGAGAAGCTGGACTGAAAGTTCTGTTTCCATGCTGTCCAATACTATGACAGTATAACTGATGGATATCCTGTCACTGTCACTTTTGTTGGCTTCCTCTTCTCCCAGTTTCCTGTGACAGTTCCACAGTTGAGGCACCCATGGTGCTGTTAACTTGTTTACAATTATATTCCCCAGGCAAATAGCCATCCTGCCAGTCGTCAGATCTGGATTCCCACTTTGAAAGCAATGTGTGTTTGGGGGACTCTTGTGCTATCTATCTGGTGCTGCCTGACTGTCACAACATCACAGTCCACCTACACATGCTAAAGCTGTGAGGTGACCACCTCAAAAGAAAAAGTGCTATCTATATATCTCTCAGCCTCATGAATACACCAAGGGGACTATAGCTGCTCAAGCCCTGAACCCCAGCTCCCTCAGCTGAGAGTACTTACTGCACGTGTATTTATCTAGAGTGCATGAGGTATTCTGAAGTTCCCATGTGGAACATATTGTGTTTTCCACAAAGGTTAGGTGCATTTCCTAGGGCCTTGACAGCTAGGGGCATAGCCACTGATATTGTAATGATTAAAATTCTCAAAGCATATAGATCTCAGGAGCTTGTAAGCCCAGAGGGGATCACAGAGACGAAGAAGACTGATTGTGTGGAGTTTGCACATTCTCTCTGTGTCTGCGTGGGTTTCCTCCAGGTGCTCCGGTTTCCTCCCACAGTCCAAAAATGTGCGGGTTAGGTGAATTGGCCATGCTAAATTGCCCATAGTGTTAGGTGCAGGGATAAATGTAGGGGAGTGGGTCTGGGTGGGTGTGCTTCGGCTGGTCGGTGTGGACATGATGGGCCAAAGGGCCTGTTTCCACACTGTAAGTAATCTAAGAGTGTGATGAGTGTGTGCGATAGGGTATGGTCTGTACAGTGGAGTTTTGAATGAGCTCAAGATTGTAAGGAGTAAAACAAGGGAGACTGACTAATAAAATATTAGAATAGTGAAGTCTAGAAGTAGCAAAGACATGAATGAGAGTTCAGAAGGAGTAGGCCAATACTATAGAGGTAGATATCAGCTGTCATAATGCTTGTGGGACAATATATTAAATTGAATTGAATTGAATGTATTGCCACATGTACCAAGGCACAGTGAAAAGCTTTGTCTTGCGAGCAATACAGGCAGATCACAGAGTTAAATAGCATAGATAAGTAAATAATAGGTAAACAGAGGCAAAAACCAAAACATAGGTACAGGCGAATGTTAAGAGTATGTGCGTCCATTCAGTATTCAGTAACTGTTTCAAAACCAGCTGGTGCATGTGTTCAGGCTTTTATACCTTCCCCCCGATGGTAGAGGTTGTAGAAAAACATTGCCAGGGTGGGATGGACCTTTGAGAATGCAGGCAGCCTTTCCTTGACAGTGGGCCTGGTAGATGTATTCTATAGATGGGAGGTTGGTGTTTGTGATTGTCCGGGCCGAGTTCACCACTCTCTGTAACTGTCTCTGATCTTCACCACTCTCTGTAACTGTCTCTGATCTTGAATGGTACAGTTGCCATATCAGGTAGTAATACATCCAGACAGAATGCTCTTGATGGCACATCTATAAAGGTTGGAAAGGATATTCACTGTCATGCCAAATTACCTCAGCTGCCTGAGGAAGAAGAGATGTTGTTGTGCCTTTGTAAACAGTGCTTCCACATGAAGAGTCCAAGAAAGCTTGTTGTTGATGACCACTCCCAGGAGCTTGACTCTCCCCACTTGATCCACCTCTGTGCTGTTAATGTGTAGGGGGAGGCATGAATAACATCCCACCGAAAGTCAATAATGAGTTCCTCGGTTTTGCCGGCATTGAGAGCCTGGTTGTTCTCAGTGCACCATTTTTCCAGGTCTTCCACCTCCCGCCTGTAGTCTGCTTTGTTGCCATTTGAGATTCGACCGACTACGGTGGTGTCATCAGCGAATTTGTAAATGGTTTTGATCAGGTATTTGGTGACACAGTCATGGGTATACAGTGAGTACCGTAGGGGCTGAGTACGCACTCCTGGGGGGCTCCAGTGTTGAGTGTTAGTGACGATGAAATATTGTCCCCAATCTTCACTGATTGTGGCCTGTGGGTCAGGAAACTGAGGATCCAGTTGCAGAGAGTGGGGCTTAGTCTGAGATCACTAAGTTTAGTAATCAGTCTCGAGGGGATAATAGTGTTGAAGGCTGAACTGTAGTCAATGGATTCTTATGTAGCTGTTCTTTGTGTCAAGATGTTCTAGAGAGGAGTGAAAGGCAAGTGATATGGCATCTGACGTGGATTTGTTGGTTCGATCGGCAATTGGAGTGGGTCAAGAG
This sequence comes from Chiloscyllium plagiosum, assembly GCF_004010195.1. Taxonomy (NCBI): domain Eukaryota; kingdom Metazoa; phylum Chordata; class Chondrichthyes; order Orectolobiformes; family Hemiscylliidae; genus Chiloscyllium; species Chiloscyllium plagiosum. The sequence goes on from NC_057757.1 coordinate 9,941,153, forward strand.
TAATGGGGAGGCTGGAGTTGATTAATGCCGTGACCAGCCTTTCAAAGCACTTCATGACCACCGAAGTTAGGGTCACTGGGTGGTGGTCATTGAGACATGCTTCATGAGCCTTCTTAGGCACAAGGATGATGTTGGCCTTGTTGAAACAGGCAGGTTCAGAGGGCTACTGTAGGGAGAGCTTGAAAATGTCTAAGAAGACCTCTTCCAGTTGATCTGCACGTGCTCTGACTTCATGGCCTGGTACTCCATCTGGTCCCAATGCTCTGACCTCTGGTGCAGTGACTGTTGGGATAGGTCCATCAGGACTTGGCAGAGTAGATGTTAACTCTTTGCTGCAAATCTGCTCAAAACAAGCATAGAAGGCACTGAGACAATCTGGGAGGGATGTGTCATCGTCTGCTATCTTGCATTGTCTCTTTTTAGAACCTGTGATGTCATTCAGTCCTTGCCATAGTTGCCGGGTGTCTATCTGGGTCTCTAGTTTGGATTGGTATTGGGTCCTTGGCTATCTTAATGGCTCTGCAAAGGTCATACTTGGATTGAGTGGGTCTCTTGATCTGAAGGCCTCACACCTGGTTTTTAGCAGGTTCTGTATGGAGATATAGGTGAAACTCAGCATCTTAGTGATGGTAGGACCATATAGGGGATATTGGTGGAACTTAGCTGTTTTAGTGATGGTTGGAAAATACAGGTGATATAGGTGGAATTCAGCATCTTAATGATGGTGGGACAATGTAGGGAATATAGGTAAAACTCAGCATTGTAGTGATGGTAGGACAATATAGGAGATATGGGTGGAACGCAGCTGTCTTAGTGATGGTGGGACAATATAGGAGATCAACTTGACCTCAAGTAAAGTGGTGAAAAAACTGGGTCAGTCTCTAGTTTCCAGAGAAGGGAAGTGGAGCCAGTAATTGGCCAGTGGCGTATGGAGTGTGGCCTGAATGTGATAACCTCAGTTTTCCAACATGTAGCAGCAGGAAATTCTAGTTTTCAAAGTCCAAATCTGCATTTTCCAATTGATATTTCAAATGGAATTTGTGTAGTCCTTGCATGTGTGAGTCTATAGCTGCTGACATATTTCGCTATATTGACGCTGCCTTCTTTAAACGTTATTAATAGAATTCGGCAGGAATCATTTCTACAGGAAACAGAAATTTCTTTTTTTTTCACCCAAATGCCAGTTACAATCGGATCAAGTCCAAATTCTTCCAAAAGTTACATGCTCTTATATTATCAGTGAATGAACACCACACATTTCCTCTTTTACTTTGAGTTACAAGTTGAGTAAAACAGAACTAACTTGACCAGTGTATTTAGGATTATGAGTAAATGCCTTTTTTCTCCAAAGAAGAACTAACAAACTCACTTCCTTTTGTAAATAGAACCAGTGGTGAAGAGCAAATATTTGCAACTGTGAAACAAGCAGCAAGCTGATGATTATGAGCTAATGCGTAAATCTAAACCCCTTTTTCATCAACACCATAGAAGAGGATGGAGATTGGGAGTGTGCAAGGAAAGAAAGCAGCCAATGTGGTGGAGGGAATGCTGGGAGTACCAGCTGCTGGGATGGGCAATAAACATTGCCACAGCCAGCAGCACTCACAATCTATGAGTGAACATTAAAATGAAACTAATGGCCATTACGGGGTGCTCCAATTTGACTTACATCTGATCCAATTGGTGTAGAGATTCCTGGGTCTACGTAATAGTGTCTTGCCTCAATAGGTGTAGGCCAATCAGACTGTATCCACAGCATCACTAGTAGTGGTGGTCAATGTTGGTACTGCAGGAGATATGCATGAGGTCTTTGCCCTTGGCTGTATTTGGTTGGTGGTATTGCTGGATTCAAGAAGGTAATCACTCCCTGCAATGCAGGAAACATAGCAGACAATTTCTATGAAGTAAGATCCCACAAATGGTATTGCAGTCTATGTTGAATCATCTACATTCTTTAGCACTTGGGGCGAATGGGATCAAAGGTTATGGGGAGAAAGCAGGATTAGGCTATTGAGTTGGATGATCAGTGATGATCGTGATGAATAGTGGAACAGGCTCGAAGGGCTGAATGGCTTCCTCCTGCTCCTATCTTCCTATAAGATATTAGTGAACCAGATGGGTTTCTCTTGACAATCGACAATGGCTTCACAATCATCATTAGTCCCTTAAATCTTTTATCAAATTCAAATTCCACCATCTGCCAGGTCAGGGTTTGAACCCAGATCCCCAGAACATTAGCTGAGTTGTTGGATTAATAGTCTAGCAATAATACCACTCTGCCATTGCCTCCCATATGCACACCATAATTTTTTTAATTTCAAAAGTATACTTTATTCATAAAAATATTTTGATATCTGTACAGTTGGTGATGCCATTCATATGTATACATTGCATGTCTTTACATATAGAGATAGACTGTGTCATTTGTATTTACAAGTCTGTATGTTAACAATCCAGGTGTTTAGCTGAGGTGTCAGCGGAGTCCAATTACTGAGTCGGCCCCTTGTTCTTCTTAGGCAGGCAGATGTTACACAGTGGTCTTTCCCTACCACGCCTTGGCGGCAGCTGCCCCAAGCTTCAGCACGTCTCTCAGCACGTAGTCCTGGACCTTGGAATATGCCAGTCCACAACACTCAGTCGGGGTCAGGTCCTTCAGGTTCCGGACAGACCAAGGAGCGTCTTTCACCGAGTTGATGATCCTCCAGGCACAGTTGATGTTCATCTTGGTGTGCGTCCAAGGGAACAGACTGTAGAGCACGGAGTTCCACGTCACGGAGCTGCTCGGGACGAACCTCGACAAACCCCATTGCATTCCTCTCCAGACTTCCTTTACATAGGCACATTCCAGAAGGAGGTTTGCACACCATAATTTCTGTCTCAAGAGGTCAGATGTGGCCTCAGTTTAACTTCTCACCCCTAAAAGAGCAGCAGCTTCAATGATGCAGAACCCCCTCAACATGGCACTGAAGGCTAACCTATTTATACTCTCATGTCCCGAGAGCAGGGGTCAAGTGCGCAATATCGTGAGGTGCATGTACGACCAACTGAGTTATGAACAGCACTAAGCACAGTGTGGTTGGCTGGATTCCCTGTTTCTGCAGTCTCATGAAGATTATTCGCTGTATAACTGTGCACACATCTCTGAAGTGGGCTAAAGTGAGCAGAGTAAAGTTCTCTTCATCACCTTAATTGAGATGACAGCAATTCCTCTGGTACAGCTGAAGCAAACCTGTTACCGACAACAGATGGGGCTCGTCTTGAGCTGAGTTGGCACATATTGTTACCCTCTCCCCACCATCTCCTACCTCTACAGTCAGGAAGAGGGAGCACAGCCGAGGCAGTGAGGAGGGGGGTGCTTTGTGTGTGAGTGACTCCTGAGCATTGAAATTGAGTGGGATTGCAGTCTCAATGAGCCTGTGGCGTCTTGTAATTGAAACGAGGTGTTTCTATTGCTGGGGTAGTAATAATTTACGACAACAGGGCTGATGAATTATGGATGTTACCGCTGACTTTCTGTTGCCAGCCTATAAATAGGCTTTAAGGCAGCAGTTTAGCTCCACCTTTTCATTTCTGACCCACTTTATTTTTTCCCAGAACATCAATTGGTGCCAATGTGCAGGAGCTGAAGTATAAATCAACTGTGATTCCCTGTTCCACTTTCATTGCTTTGAAGATATGAGGGTCTTTCGAGCACCCCAGCCCCCCGAAGAGCAATTAGAAAACACCAAACCAATTTTAATTTCAATATTCTTTCTTAGAATAAGGACATTGCTGGCAAGGTTGATACTTGCTACCCAACTGAACTACCTTGAGATGGGAGTGGCACAACTGAACATCAGTGGGACACGACAGTGGGCTGCTTTCTCTCAAACACAGGCACAGACAATAAATACAGGCCCAGCCAGTGGTGCCTACATCCACGAATTAGTTTTTTAAAAAAAGGTCACCATTGAATCATTGCATTGCTCTGACTGAACTGTGCATTTCCATCCAGGACATCTGATCCAGCCTCTCCAGAAATGCAGAGTCTCCATAATACCGAATTGCCAGGGGTAGGCAGGGTGCATGTATTTTTTTACAGCATAATCTGTTGTATTCCAGTAAATCTGCACTCACGGACACACTGAAAACCTTTGGGAAATTTAAATAGAGGTAAGTGAGTAAGTAGTCATAAAGTGTGATGTTGGAAAAGCACAGCAGGGCAGGCAGCATCCGAGGAGAAGGAGAATTGACATTTCGGGCATAAGGTCTTCATCAGGAACGTTGCGGGGGAAGGGGCCTAAGGCAGTTGAGAGATACATAGGAGATGGAGTGGAGCTGGGGGCAAGGTAGCTTGGAAGGTGATAGGTAGACGAGGGTGGCTGTGATGGTGTTATGGAGGGTGGCGCGGATAGTTGGAAAGGAAGATGGACAGGTAGGACAGTTCAACTTGGCAGTGTCGAGTTGGAGAGTTGAATCTGGGATAAGATCCCACTCTGCAAAGGACATGCAAGTCCTGGTCCTCCTCCACAGTCAAATGCTAGCCACCAGACAATTGGAGGAAGAACACCTCATCTTCACCTCACCTTGAGACTCAACCACACAACATCAATGTTGATTTCACCAGTTTCCTTATCTCCCCTCTTTCCAACTTATCCCAGATCCAACCATCCAACTGGGCACCATCCACACAGGACTCTCCTGTTCCTTGGATGGTGCCTGACCTGCTGTGTTTTTCCAGCACTGCACTATTGGACTCTGATCTACAGCATTTTCAGTCCTCACTTTTGCCTCGTAAGTGAGTAAATATTCCAATGATCAAGTGACATGGTGGAAGGTGTTCTGGACCCCCTCAAAATATATTAAGAAGGTAGCCCAGACCCTAACCTTTTCTTATTTCAAAGGTAAATGGATTCCAGACACAATTCAATTGGTCAAATTACTTGATAGTTAAGCAAAACACAATTTATTCAAAGACTACAATTAAAATACAACAAAAGAAAGAGGAACTTGGAAGAATTGAACTCTACTCGAAACTTTAAACAGAATAATAGATTATTTCACTACTAAACAGTAACTCTTCCAATATAGTAATATCCCATAAACACACCCTTGGCATTAAAAGGCGAATTCAGAAAACAGTTTTGCCTCACATGCAATCCAGCAGCCAGTGAAGAGAACACTCAGCTTTCGGCTGTAATCAAGAGAGGGAGAAATAGCTTCCACTTCTCCAAGGCTCTAACGGCAGCCACTGCCGAAGAAACTAAAAACCTAAAATCCATGGTTCTGTGGGAACTTGACCACACCCATTCTGTCTGCTCCTATTATTCCAACCTTTCAAAACAACACCCAAGGCTTCACAAGTTGTTGATCATCTCAGAGACTGCTCTTCACCTGTTCCCCAAATTCTCTCCAAAAGAAACCAGAACAGAACACACCTCTTAAAGCCACAGTAGATCATCACAAAAGTTAGGGTTTGAGTTAGGGCTAGAGTTAGGGTTGCGTTAACCTTACCCCTGTTGCAGGTACCATGACAGGGTTAAACAGGCCAGCAAGCAGATTGGAAGTGACGTAGGTTGCTAGGGTGAAAGGGCTTGTCAGATTGGTAGTTGCTCAAGTCAGACCAGTGCTCAGTTGGGGATTTCATGGTGGAGTTGGATGGTCAGGGGCATGTTGGATTGTTGGATCTGGTCAGCTTGGGACTGTTGAGTTGTGTGGGGCAAAGGCAGCAGTTGAGGGGTTGTGTTCTTGGATGGACAGGGGAGATTGTGGGGTGCGCAACGGGACACCAGGCCATTATATCAGCTCCACTGACAGCATATCTTTCACGGCACAAGAGGGACGCAGCTGCACTTTTGCATGCATTTAAAACAACTCATTGTGTGATGGACTTCAAATAGATGATGCCATCCATTTGGAACCTGAGTAACCCTGACAAGCCAAGCTAGGATCTTGTATTCAATGCTGCTCAGTCTTGCAGCCATCAGTCTCGGACAGTAAGCAGTCATCTTCACACTCTCCTTACCTCCAGCATTACAACAGAGCCATTGTTGGCTTGGTGAAGTTATTAACGTGAGGCGACTCAATTTATTTAGGTAATTAGCTTCACAAATGGTTGCTTAAAGGTAACGGTTGAATGCATCACTGTGGATGTGAGTGAGTTTAGACAACCTGTAATTTAATCAGATGACACTGACAGCGAGTGCAAATCTGTATCAATATTGCAGCCGGGAAGAATTTGAGGATAATGAACGTGCCTCAATGGCCACTTTTCCCATTGTCCCATGAGAGTTAATCACTGAGACTGCTCTGCATTGTTTTCCCCAGCATCACATTTTCGAGAAATACAATCCTGACAGACAGCTAATGAGGCTTAAAATGCAGCGCTTTGTTTAGGTAACAGAAGTTGAAGGCCATTGCTGTAGAGATTCCCACGTTAATTTAAAAAGAATATTTGACCTTTCTTCACTCTCTCCTATTGAGATTGTTTTCTGTAGAACCCCTCGTTCCCAGATTCATTGTCCATTAACTCTATAGACAATGACCCACTGGCTCTGCCTTTATTGCATTCTGGGTTCTGTTCGTATTTTATAGCAACACTAACAGCCCAGCTGATCCCATTCGAATGGTCACACAGGGAACTCCAGCACATTTTAGTACATGTTTTTATTCACTTGTTCCAGCTCTTTCCCATCTGTCAGCCTCTTCCAAGGGCATGTATTCTGTGTCTCACAAAACCACTCCCCCAACATACGACCCCCTCTGCAACACAACATACACACAGTACACACTCACCCTGCTCCCACCACACACAGTACACACTCACCCTGCCTCCACCATACACACAGTACACACTCATACTCCTCTATAAATGTGTCAATCATCCAAGGAACAGGAGTAGGCCATTCAGCCCCTCAAGCATGTTCCACCATTCAGTGAGATCATGGCTGATTTGTGGTTTAACTCCACATACATGCCTTTAGCTCATATTCATTAATACCTTTGTTTGACAAAATCCATCTGACTCAGATTTAAAATTGACAACCACTCCAGCATCCACTGCCATTTGTGGAACTCTTTGTGTGCTTTCCAACATCTCCCATGAATAAGGCTACTGAGTAAGATGGGGTCAGAGGCAAGGTGACTGCATGGATAGAAGCTTGGCTGTCTGGCAGAAAGCAGAGAGTGGAGATAAAAAGGTCCTTCTCAGGATGGCAGTGATGACAAGTGGTGCTCCGCATTTCACTTTATACATTAACAATCGAGATGAAGGAAGTGAGGGCATTCTGGCTAGGGTTGCAGATGATACAAAGATAGGTAGAGGGACAGGTAGCGTTGAGGAGGAGGGCTGGCTGCAGAAGGATTTGGACAAGTTAGGAGAGAGGGCAAAGATGGGGCAGATGGAGTATAATGTGGGAAAGTGTGAGGTCAAAGAATTTGGTAGGAAGAATAGAGGCATGGAATATTTTCTAAATGGGGAGAAAATTCAGAAGCTGAAATCCAAAGAGACTAGTCAAGGATTCTGTCAAGGTAAACTTGCAGGATAAATCAGAATTTAGGAAAGCAAAGGCAGTGATGGCATTGATTTAAGAGGATTTGAATATGTACGTCTGAGGCTCTATAAGGATCTGGTCAGACTACATTTGGAATATGGTGCAAAGTTTTGGGCTCTATCTCTCAGGAAGGATGTACTGGCCTGGAGCATGTTCAGAGGAGGTTCACGAAAATTGTCTCAGGAATGAAAAGCTAAACATATGAGGAACACTTGAGGACTCTGAAACTTGGTGGAGTTTCGAAGGATGAAAGGCAATCTAATTGAAACATATAGAATACTGAATGGCCTGGTCAGAATGGATGTTGAGAAGATGTTTCTAATGGTTGGAGAGACTAGGACCTGAGGCACTAGGTAAGAGGGAAACAGGAATAAGGCAGTCAGAGGAAAAGGAGATGTGTTGCTGTAAATAGCCCACAATGGAGATTCTCTGGAAAGAGAAAAGCAAAGTGGTAAATGGACAACTGGAAATGGAAGAAAAAACATCAAAAACTTCTCTCTTTGTCGAGCAAGTGATTGAAAAACTGCCCTGTATTTTAAGGTGTAAAATACATGAAGAAAGCAGCTAGGTCCATTAACTGTAGTCATCATTGGTTCACTATTGCCTCTTGTATCTTGTGCAATCTAAACTTTGTAGCTTTGGAATGACGTGTCCTACTTTACCATTACCTATTGTTTGAATGTCTCTGTTTGCATGCATTCATTGTTTCGCAAGGACCATTTAATTGCAGGTGTTCCTTGCTTGTAAGTGTCCATTGTTTGTGTTCATTTTCTGTGATTGTTCATTATTTCTGTCTGTTCACCATTCCCATGTTTGTGTTCATCATCTGTGATCATTCTTTGTTCACAGGTAATTGTCATCTTTGGATGTTTGTTGTCTATTTGTGTCCATTGAAGTATGTGATGTGAGCTTGCCTCCAGCAAGGTGTTTACCTGGGGCAGCAATACTTATCCCATAATATAAGGCATGGACATTACAATATTGAAGAATCCAGCAATCATTTAAGACAGGTAACTAATTTAGACAAATATTACATTCCTCAGACACCTAAGTAGCCTCATGTTATCTATTACAGTGTTTCTCTGTAACCTTGCGCTATAGAAAATCACGCTATGGTAAACCACTATAGAAAATCACACTGTGGAAGATTGCTAATAGAAAAAGGCTATACCCTTTCAGTAGAAAGTTCGCATTATCCAAACAATGTCCACAATTTGTCATTCACGTTAGAGCAATTCACGCTAATGAAATTCACGTTTGTAGCAGCATGACCTGTAGATTGTAAATGAATTGCATTGATCAGCATACTTTCAGTAGCCTTTCTGGTGACTGACTCAACACGGACATATAGTTCAAACCCACCGACTCCCACAGCTACCTGGACTACACCTCCTCCCACCCTGCCTCCTGCAAAAACGCTATCCCTTATTCCCAATTCCTCTGCCTCTGCTGCATCTACTTCCAGAAGCACCAATTCCACCATAGAACACCCGAGATGACCTCCTTCTTCAGGAACCACAATTTCCCCTCCCACATGGTCAATGATGCCCTCCAGCACATATACTCCATTTCCTGCACCTCCGTCCTTGAACCCCACCCCTGCAATCGCAACAAGGACAGAATTCCCCGATCCTCACCTTCCACCCACCAACCTCTGGGGACAACTCATCATTCTTCACCATTTCTGCCACCTACAAACAGACCCCACCACCAGGGATACATTTCCCTCCCTACCCATATCTGTGTTCTGGAGAGACCATTCCGTCTACGACTCCCTTGTTAGGTCTACACCTCCCACCAACCCACCCGGCACCTTCCCCTGGCACCATAGGAAGTGCAAAGCCTGCACCCACACCTCCCCCCCTCACCTCCGTCCAAGGCCCCAAAGGATCCTTCCACAGCAGACACAGATTTTCTGGCACTTCCATACACGTCATCTACTGTGTCCACTGCTCTCGATGTGGTCTCTTCTACACTGGGGAGACAGGGCGCCAACTTGCGGAATGTTTCAGAGAACACCTCTGGGACACCTGCACTAAACAACCCCACCACTCCATGGCTGAACACTTTAACTCCACCTCCCACTCCGCCAAGGACATGCAAGTCCTTGGCCTCCTCACTGCCAAACCTGGAGGAAAAACCCGACCCCTGGAGGAAAAACACCTCATCTTTTGCCTCTAACCTCCAACCCTATGGGACCAATGTTGATTTCACCAGTTTCCGTATCTCCCCTGCCCCCACTTTATACCAGGTCCAACCCTCTATCTCAGCATAGCTCTCTTGAACTGTCCTACCTGTCTATCTTCTTTCCCACCTATCCGATCCACAATCCTCTCTGACTTATCACTATCTCCCACACCTCCATCTACTATTGCATTCCCAGCTACCTTCCCCCCAGCCCCACCCCTTTCCTATTTATCTCTCAGCTCCCTTGGGCCTCCCCCACATTCCTGATGAAGAGCTTATGCTCAAAATGTCGACTCTCCTGCGCCTCAATTGCTGCCTGACCGGCTGTATTTTTCCAACACCACACTCTTTGGCTACTTTTAACAGCCTTGTCTATCATTACTGATTGCCAATCATTCCTGAGTATTATTTGCTTATGTTGCAGGGACATATTTCAGTTATCCCTCTATCCCCTGCCTCAGAATAAAACACATTGGAGACTTCATTACACCAGAAATAATCAATAATCTCCTGCTTTTTTATATTTTGCTTCACAATCTCCGAGCCATCAGTTCTGAACACGGTGTTTTACGGCTCTCTCCGGGGTTGTTTGTCACTGATGTAGGATTTTGTCGCTCCTATGTGTGTCTGTGTAGAGGAATCATATTTTCCACTGCCTGAAGGGAAATGAGTTCAGGCCTGGATATATCCGTTGTCAGTATTGCTGACTAGATTGCAATAAATTATAAACCTACTGAGAGGACTTGTTCTGTTCTCAAACACAAAACCATGTGTGTTCACCATAGATGTGCAGGAATGTGATTTGAAACAACCTCCCCATCTTGACTGCAGTGAAATCTGCCTGGTCGGTCTGCCACTGGGGAGGGTGGAAGCTAATTGACCTGTACTGCTCAATACTTCCCCACTCCAGCAGCAATCGCCTCCTATTAAATCCTTAATGAAAGGCAACATGCCAGCAGCTGGGAGCCTGTGCATTCTCATCTCACTCTGAAATGAGCTGTCGCCACATTTGTCTGATCTGCAGCAATCAAGTATTCATTGAAGCATGGAGGAATGGAATGAGGGACAAAGGAATTAGGAGAGACTAGAAGGGTCTTTGTGCTGCAGTAGTATTATCCCTGTCTCTGGACTGGGAAGATTCAAGTCCAACCTGCTCCAGAGATGGTGGTAACATCTCTGAACAAATATGTAATAACATCTCTGAGCAGGTTGTTGAGAAAAAAATGGGTTAAAAATATGTCTGTGAACAGCATCCAGCAGTTCTCAGAATCGAAACAGAAATTGCTGGAAAAGCTCAACAGGTCTGGCAGCATCTTGGAGTGAAATCAGAATTTCAGGTCAAGTGATCCTTCTCAGAATTGTATTGGAGGAGTCCTCTGCGTAAGATCCTGACTTGCAGACTGGGAAATAGCCTGCCAATTTATCCTTGCCTCTGAACCAGGGAGTCTTTGTTCCCATCTTGCGACGGAGGTGCATCATAATATCCCTATGCAATTTGATTTGAAAACATTTAGGAACCACTGAATAGATCACATTTGCCTGTTAGCACCTCGGTAGTTGTGTGATACAATGAGAACAGAGTTGTTAATTAATCACAACAGTCAGCCAAAAAAGAAACTGCATTTGGATGCCTTAAAAGTTGACATTTTAAGGCACTTTTTCAGACGGTTAAGCATTTTAAAATTGCGATGTAGGAAACACAGCAACCAAGCACACCCATTATGGAACACAGTAACAGCCAATTAATCTGTTTTCTGTCAAAAACAGAAACTCAGCAAGAAAGCAGAATTAATGTTTCGAATCCAGGGACTCTTCATCAGAACAGGTTTTGTATCAGATCTTGGTTTTAAATGAACCTGTTTGAGCCACTAGCAGGATCTCCTCCTTTCTTCTTCAAAATAATACAAGGGGATATTTTGTAATCACAAAGAGGGGGATAATAAGAGCCTCAGTTTATCTCTGTATGTGGTAAAAACAATGACTGCAAATGCTGGAAACCAGATTCTGGATTAGTGGTGCTGGAAGAGCACAGCAGTTCAGGCAGCATCCAAGGAGCTATCTCTGTATGTGTGAACTGCTATCTCTGTCAGTGCAGCACACTGCACTCGTACACGCACACTTTGGACTCAGGGGCAAAAAAGTGCTGAGCTGTGACTGATACAACATAGCTGTTCACATGAGACCACATGAGGCAGGAGACTCCCCTTACGGAACGCTGTGGGAAGCAGGGAAATAGAATCCATCACTTGGATCTGCCAGCTTTTCCCAGTGCAGCCCACTGTGAGATGAGCCTTACTCAAGGTGGCACCACACACTTTGGTAACCCCAAGTGGCCCTGTGAAACATAGATGATTTGGAGTTGGGAACCACGTGTAGTGTGTAAAAGTTTGCGGATCATACTAACATGAGTGGTGGTGCAATGTGTGCAGAGCACTGTGAAACTTTGCAGAGGGACATAGATAGTTTAAGTGAGTGGGCAAAGGTCTGGCAGATGGAGTACAATGTTAATAAATGTGAAGTCAACTTTTTTGGTAGGAATAACAGTAAAAGGAACTAATGCTTGAATGGCAAAAAGTTGCAGCATGCTGCTGTGCAGGGGGACCTGGATGTCCTTGTGCATGGATCACAAAAGCTAATTAAGAAGGCAAATGTAATTTTGTCTTTCATTGCAAAAAAGATTGAGTTTAAAAGCAGAGTGGTTATGTTGCAGCTGTATAGGGTGCTGGGGAGGCTACATCTGGAGTACTGCGGGCAGTTTTGGTCTCCTTACTTGAGAAAGAATGTACTGGCACTAGAGGGAGTGCAGAGATTCACTAGATTGATTCTGGATTTGAGGGGGTTAGCTTCTGAGGAAGACTGAGTAGACTGGGATTATATTCATTGGAATTTATAAGAATGAGGGGGAATCTTATAGAAACATATACAATTATGAAGGAAATAGACAAGATAGAATTAGAGAGGATGTTTCCACTGGTAGGTGAAATTAGGACAAGAGGGCATACCCTCAAAATTAGAGGGAACAAATTTAAGCCTGAATTGAGAAGGAACGTCTTCACCCAGAGGGTTGTGAATCTGTGAGGTTCCATGCCCAGTGAAGTAGTTGAGACTTCCTCAGTAAATATTTTTGAAACTAAGATAGAAAATGTTTTGAACAGTAAATGAATGAAGGGTTATGGTGAGTGGGCGGGTAGGTAAAGCTGTGGCCAGGAAAAGACCAGTCATGGTGACCTACTCTTCTGCTGGTTCTTTGTTCTTATAACCTGATGCCAGGTGGATCACAGACCGAGGGCATTGCTGGACCCAAGCAATAAATACATGTTTTGCAAAGGTCAGGCTTGAGGCTGGCACACACTCACGTTAACTCAAGGGCCTAGCAATCAAATTACAGACAAGATCATTGTTGACTCTTTATTATGTTGTAAAGTTTCAGAAGTGCTCTGGAATTTTCCTGCAGGTTTTTGCATTTGCCAATTTGTCAAGGAGTGTTGCTGCCTCCTCATGGTGATGTTAAACAGTAGGTGATGTGCCCACACGAAGGATGCAGCTGGTAGGGGTTTGTGCGGGGCAGCAATGCCTCTGGGTCTGCAGCATAACATGGAGATGGAACAGAGGCTGCAGAGAGGACCATCTCCTTGCCACCTCTGTGCCAGATTGGCATTTGACTCCTCTATGCTCCTGGACAACTGGAGGTTGCCTACCTGACGGGGCAATGTGCCCAACATCTCAGTGTTGATGCCCAACTGTGTTATTCTTTCTGCTGTCCTTCTGACATCCTCAATTGAACCCTCTGTAGCAGAACTCACTTTGGTCTCTGGACACTAGCAAACAGACCACTCTTTACCCCAGGGGTGGCTGTAGCCCACTCACTTGAGTGACTCACCATAGGCTGATTGCCACTCAATATCAGGCAATCAAATAATCACAATGTCTGAGCTGGTGGCTCTGAGTGTCAGATCAAGTGATGGGAGGTTGTGCAGGGTCTCACCATCATTTGGGGAAGATTGTGATGAGACCAAAGAGGGTAGATAGGAAGCAAAGGGCCCATGGTCACAGATAATCAGCAGCTCATTCATCAAGTTAGCAAGTTCAACATGAATATTGGACCTCATCTGCAGCAAATGTCTCTATTTGTAAGGGCTCTTGTGCTGCAGTGGTAATGTTCCCAAATCTAGGTCAGAAAGTCTGGATTCAAATCTGACCTGCATCATAACATTTTGCAATGGTTTCAATAGAAATACCTATTTTCCTGGCACTTCTGAAGTACATGGGGAGGCTGATAGTTCACCTGTCAGCACCTAACCTGTTATCAACTGAGTTACTGCTCCCTCAAGTCCCAGAAAATGTAGATTGAGCCTTCCTGTGATTACTCAGGGGAGGTGATGGTCTAGTGGCATTATCACTAGCTTGTTAATCCAGTGATCTGGATTCAAATCCTGCCATGGCAGATGGTGGAACTTGAATTCAATTAAAAGGAATTGGAGTCAGACTGCAAGGGGAGGTGGTCAGTATGGACTTGTGTGAGATACAGGTTGAGGGCAAAGGTTCAGCTGAATTGAGATAGAAAGCTCCTGACCTACTCATCCCTTCTTTTCTTTATTTGCATTTCATGTGGTATTTGGAAGATTAACCAGGAAATGCAGACTCAGCCTATCCCTTATTGGAGAACTGGATTGGTAGTCAGAGACATCTCAGGAAAGGTCTCTTTTCTACTTTTTAGGGACAGTGGGCACAGGAATGTCTGTGCCCAACACACAGCCATGGTCATTATTGATGCCAATGCAGGTCTATCAAGTTTGGGATAATCTCAGTTTTGACATCAGACCCTGTCAGAGGGTGGGACTCTCCATGTGGCTAACCCAATCAAATATCTCAACTTATCACATTCAGGTGCATGGAGACCCCATGTACAAGGATGTGCAAATATCAGCAAGAGAGGAAGATCAAGAAAACACAAGGCTAATATTTAATTATCTGCAACATAATGATCCCCCTGTTACCATTAATCCACCAGAGAAGACAGGTGACACCAACATGCATTCAAGACAAAGTGTTTGAAAAGGAAACAAAATTTAAAGCTGTTTCCTGGCCAACCTGGGTTTGCCGCAAACAATATTGATGTCACTTTCGACAAACTTGCAACTCCTTTAGGAAATAAATAAACTGGAAATACTGATCAACGTTTAGGGAGATACTGAACAGGCTGGGGCTGTTTTCCCTGGAGCGTCGGAGGCTGAGGGGTGACCTTATGGAGGTTTGCAAAATTATGAGGGGCATGGATAGGATAAATAGGCAAAGTCTTTTCCCAGGTGGGACTAGACTGGGTTGGGATATCTGGTCAGCATGGACAGGTTGGACAGAAGAGTCTGTTTTCGTGCTGTACATCTCTATGACTCTAAGTCATGGTATACATCAGCACCAATGACATAGCTAGGAAAAGGAATGAGGATGCGAAAAGTGAATATAGGGAGTTGGGTTAGAAGCTAAAAGGCAGAATGAGCAGAGTAGTAATCTCAGGATTGCTACTGGTGACATGGGTTAGTGAGGCTAGGAACAGAGAACGGGTGCAGATGAACATGTAGCTGCAGAGGTGGTGTGGGAGGGCAGGCTTCAGATATGTGGATCATTGAGTTACGTTCTAGGGAAGGTGGGATCTGTACAAGGAGGACAGGTTACACCTGAACAGGAAGGTACCAATATCCTGGTCGGGAGGTTTACTAGAGCTCCTCGGGAGAGTTTAAACTAGTTTGGCAGGGGGTTGGGAATCGGAGCTACTGATTAGAGGGTGGGGTAGCTGATGAACAGGCAGATACAGTGTTCAGAGAGTATGTGAGGAAGGATAGACAGTTGGTAGAGCAAAGTCGCCGCTAGTGTGATGGTTTGAAATGTGTCTATTTTAATGTAAGAAGAGTCAAGGATGAGGGTGAGGAACTTAAAACATGGATCAGTATTTAGCACTGCGATATTGTGGCCATTATGGAGACTTGGATATCACCAGGGCAGGAATGATTGTTGGATGCTCCGGGATTTACATGTTTCAAAAGGAATAGGGAGGAGGGTAAAAGAGGTGGGAGTGGCATTGTTAATCAGGGATAGTATAACAGCTACAGAAAGAGAGGTTATTAAGGAGGGTTTATCTCAACTAGGCAAAAGTGAGGACTACAGATGCTGGAGATTGGAGTTGAGAGTGTGGTGCTGGAAAAGCACAGCAGGTCAGGCAGCATACTAAGGAGCAGGAGAATCGACGTTTTAGGCAAAAGCCCTCCATCAGGAATGAGGCTGTGAGGCAAGGGGAGGTGAGATAAATTAAGGAAAACCCCAAGGCATTCTACAGTTGTGTGAGGAACAAGAGGATGGCCTGAGTGAGGGTAGGGCTGATCAGGGAGAGTGGAGGGAACTTGTGCCTGGAGTCGGAAGAAGTGGGGAGATCCTTAATGAATACTTTGCTTCAGTATTCACCAGTGAGAGGGACCTTATCATTTGTGAAGGCAGCATGAAACAGGCTGATATGTTTGAATAGGTTGATGTTAAGAAGGAGAATGCGCTGGAAATTTTGAAAAACATGAATATAGGTAAATCCCCGGGCCAGACAGGTTACTACGGGAAACAAGGGAAGAGATTGCTGCACCTTTAGTGGTGATCTTTGCGCCACACTGTCCATTGGAGAAATACCAACTGATAGGAGGGTAGCAAATGTTATTCTCTTGTTCAAAAAAGGGAATAGGGATAACGCTGGGGATTATAGACCAGTCAGTCTTATGTAAATTATTGGAGAACATTCCGAGAAACAGGATGTATGATTGTTTGGAAAAACATAGTTTGATTTAGCATAGAGATAGTTAGCATGTGGTATATATGGATTTTAGTGAGGTGTTTGATAAAGTTACCCGGCGTAGGCTCATTCAGAAAGTAAGGAGTCAAGGGATGAAGGAAAATCTGGCTGTCTGGATACAGAATTGGCTGACCCATAGAAGACAGAGAGTGGTGGTAGATGGAAAGTAATCAGCCTGGAGTTCAGTGACCAGCAGTGTTCTGTAGGAATCTGTTCTGGGACCTCTGCTCTTTGAGACTTTTATAAATGACTTGGATGAGGAAGTGGAAGGGTGGGTTAGTAAGTTTGCTGGTAATGCGGCTATTAGTGGAGTCGTGGATAGTGTGGAAGGCTATTGTAGGTTGCAATGGGCATTGATAGGATGCAGAGCTAGGCTGAGAAGTGGCAGATGGAGTTCAACCTGGAAAAGTGTGAAGTGATTC
Source organism: Chiloscyllium plagiosum (assembly GCF_004010195.1). Taxonomy (NCBI): domain Eukaryota; kingdom Metazoa; phylum Chordata; class Chondrichthyes; order Orectolobiformes; family Hemiscylliidae; genus Chiloscyllium; species Chiloscyllium plagiosum. Next base: position 9,958,123 of record NC_057757.1, read on the forward strand.
ATTTTGGAAGGTCGAATTTGAATGTGGATTACAGGGTTAAAGGCAGATTCATGGCAATGTGGAGGAACAGAGGGATCTTAGGATATACGTCCATAGATTCCTCAAAGTTGCCACACAAGTTGAGAGGGTTTTTTTTAGATTACATTACATTACAGTGTGGAAACAGGCCCTTCGGCCCAACAAGTCCACACCGACCCGCCGAAGCGCAACCCGCCTATACCCCTACATTTACCCCTTACCTAACACTACGGGCAATTTAGTATGGCCAATTCACCTGACCCTGCACATCTTTGGACTGTGGGAGGAAACAGGAGCACCCGGAGGAAACCCACGCAGAGAGTGGGAGAACGTGCAAACTCCACACAGTCAGTCGCCTGAGGTGGGAATTGAACCCGGGTCTCTGGTGCTGTGAGGCAGCAGTGCTAACCACTGTGCCACCGTGGCATATGGTGTTTTGGCTTTCATTAGTCGGGGTTTAATAACCATGAGGTTATACTGCAGATCTATAAAATCCTGGTTAGACCACACTTGAAATATTGTGATCTGTCCTGGGCGCCTCATTATAGGAAGGATGTAGAAGCTTGAGAGAGGGTTTAGAGAACATTTACCCAAAGGGCATGTCTTATGAAAAAAGGTTGTGGTAGTCAGGGTTTTTTTCATTGGAGCAAAGAAGCATTCAAGGTGACTTGATAGACATGTACAAGATGATGAGAGGCAGAGATAGAGTGGATAGCCAGAGACTTTTTCCCAGGACCGAAATGGCCAAAATGAGGGGGCATAATTTTAAAGGGATTGGAGAAAGATTTAGGGGAGATGTCAGAGGTAGGTTCTTTACACAGAGAATGGTGGGTGCCTGGAATGCACTGCTAGCAGAGGTAGTAGAGTCAGGTACATTAGGAACATTTAAGCAACTCCTGGAAAGGCACATGGATGATAGTAAAATGAAAGGTATGTTGATCTTCGAGTGGGATAAATGGTCGGCACAACAGCAATGGCCGAAGGGCCTGTACTGTATTGTACTGTTCTATGTTCAATGTTATCATCAGGAGCTATGAATTGTTCCACCTCACTGGGCATAGTGCACTGGAAATCAAGATCCACCATTCCCATGTCATCACAAAGCTTAAAGATTTTTAAAAGTACGTAGAACTCCACAATTAGCCATCTTTCACCCAGGTCACCAAACAGGATGGAGACCAAGCTTCTGTAGTGAACAAGAATGATTATTTATTACAAATGAAAATAAACTACTAACAACTGTCAGTATATAACTTTACAAGTTAAAATTCTGACCCCTTTGTTAATTCCCTCTTACATGCAGACATACATAGAGACAGACACAGATAGAAAGACAAAAAGCGCTCTAATGGTGGAGAGAAAAACAGGGACACAGTGCAGTGATCCCTGCTCACGAGTTTACTGAGACAATTCTTGCGCTGATCAAAATGCTGCTTCTCAATGTTCCTTCTCCAAATATCTTTACTTCTTTGCAGGGAGCACAGGGTCACTGGCTCACATCTATAAGGATCTCTGACTTATTAGAGTCATAGAGATGTACAGCACGGAAACAGACCCTTCAATTCAACTCTCCCATGCTGACCAGGTATCCTAGAGCAATCTATCCCATTTGCCAGCATGTGACCCATATCCCTCTCAACCTTTCCAACTCATACACTCATCCAGTTGCCTTTTAAATGTTGCAATTGTACTAACCTCCACCTCTTCTTCCTTCCATACAAAGCACCACCCTCTGCATGAAAAAGTTGACTCTTTGATCCCTTTGAAATCTTTCCCCTCTTACCTTAAACCTATGATCTCTGGTTTTGGAGTCCCCTACTCTGGGGAAAAGACCTTTGCTATTCACCCTATCCATGACCTTCATTATTTTATAAACCTCTTTGAGGTCACCCATCAGCCTCCAATGCTCCAGGGAAAATAGCCCCAGCCTATTCAGCCTCTCCCTAGAGTGCAAACCCTCCAACCCTGGCAAAATCCTTGTGAATCTTCTCTGGATGCTTTCAAGTTTAACAACATCTTTCCTATAGCAAGGAAGCCATAATTGCATGAAATTAGATTAGATTAGGTTTTTTTTTTATTAGATTAGATTACATTACAGTGTGGAAACAGGCCCTTCGGCCCAACAAGTCCACTTCGACCCGCTGAAGCGCAAGCCACCCATACCCCTACATTTACCCATTACCTAACAGTACGGGCAATTTAGCATGGCCAATTCACCTGACCTGCACATCTTTGGATTGTGGGAGGAAACCGGAGCACCCAGAGGAAACCCACGCAAACACGGGGAGAATGTGCAAACTCCACACAGTCAGTCGCCTGAGGCGGGAATTGAACCCGGGTCTCAGGTGCTGTGAGGCAGTAGTGCTAACCACTGTGCCACCGTGCCGCCCTTTATTCCAAAAGTGGCCTAACCAATGTCTTGTACTGCTGCAACATGTCCTCCCATCTCCTATTCTCAGTGCACCGACCAATAAAGGCAAGTATACCAAAAGTAATTAAGTCACAAGTTAAAGCAACTATTGAAGTGAAACTAAATTCATTTTTTCAGACTGGAAGTGTTCTCTTTTCTGCACAGAACAGAAACAGACCAATCAGCTAATTGCTACTGGGCAAACATACATTTACACATAAGGTAAAAACAATGACTGCAGTTGCTGGAAACCATATTCAGGATTAGAGTGGTGCTGGAAAAGCACAGCAGTTCAGGCAGCATCCGAGGAGCAGGAAAATCAACGTTTCGGGCAAAAACCCTTCATCAGGAATACAGGCAGAGTGCCTGAAGGGTGGAGAGATAAGTGAGAGGAGGGTGGGGGTGTGGAGAAAGTAGCATAGAGTACAATAGGTGAGTGAGGAAGGGGATGAAGGTGATAGGTCAGGGCGGAGGGAGGGGGCGTGGAGTGGATAGGTGGAATAGAAGATAGGACAAGTCATGGGGACAGTGCTGAGCTGGAAGTTTGGAACTGGGGTGAGGTTGGGGAAATGAGGAAACTGTTGAAGTTCACATTGGTGCCTTGGGGTTGAAGTGTTCTGAGGCAGAAGATGAGGCGTTCTTCCTCCGGGGGTCGGGTGCTGAGGAAGCGGTGGTGAAGGAGACCCAGGACCTGCATGTCCTCGGCTGAGTGGGAGGGGGAGTTGAAATGTTGGGCCACAGGGCGTGTAGTTGATTGGTGCGGGTGTCCCAGAAATGTTCCCTAAAGCGCTCAGGTAGGAGTCGTCCTGTCTCCCCAATGTAGAGGAGACCGCATCTGGAGCAACGGATGCAATAAATGATATTAGTGCAGGTAAAACGTTGATGGATATGGAAGGCTCCTTTTGGTCCTTGGATGGAGGTGAGGGAGGAGGTGTGAGCGCAGGTTTTGCAATTCCTGAGGTGACAGGGGAAGGTGCCAGGGAGGGTGGGTTGTTGAGGGGACGTGGACCTGACCAGGTAGTCATGGAGGGAACGGAAGGCGGAAAGGGTGGGGAGGGAAATATATCCCTGGTGGTGGGGTCCGTTTGGACGTGGCGGAAATGTCGTCAGATGTGGTAAAAACAATGACTGCAGATGCTGGAAACCAGGTAAAAACAATGACCTACATTTACACACAGCCCTTGGCTCGAGGTTGTGTGCAGCCACAGTTTGAATAAGCAGCTATGAACAGCGGTTCCTCTGAGTGCCAGGATACTTGCTTCCAAAACATGCAGTAATCTTTCAGCAATGCTCAGTTATAAAAACAGTTCTTTTCCTATTGCAGTCCACAGTCAAAAATGCAGAAAAAGAAAAAGACACCTTGCTATCGGGAAGGATGTTATTAAACTGGAAAGAGTGCAGAAGAAATTAGAATTCTTACAGTGTGGAAACAGCCCCTTCGGCCCAACAAGTCCACACCGACCCGCAACCCACCCACACATTTACCCCTTCACCTAACACTACGGGCAATTTAGCATGGCCAATTCACCTAACCTGCACATCTTTGGACTGTGGGAGGGAACCGGAGTACCCGCACACAGACACGGGAAGAATGTGCAAACTCCACACTGTCGCCTGAGGCAGGAATTGAACCCAGGTCTCTGGCGCTGTGAGGCAGCAGTGCTAACCACGGTGCCACCGTGCCGCCCCGATGTTGCAAGGACTCAACAGTCTGAGTTATAGGGAGAGGTTGGACAAGCAAGGATATTTTTCTTTAGAATGTAGGAGACTGATGGGAGATCTTATAGAAGTGTTTGAGGTCATGAGAGGCATGGATAGGGTGAATGTACTCAGTCTTTTTGCCAGGGTTGGGGAATCGAGGACTGGAGGGTATCAGTTTAAGGTCAGAGGGGAAAGAATAAAAGGGAACAGAGGGTGGTATGCATATGGACTGAGCTGCCAGAGGAAATGGTTGAGGCGGGTACATTAGCAACATTTAAATGGCATTTGGACAAATACATAGATAGGAAAGGATTAGAAGGATATGGGCCAAGTGCAGGGAAATGGGGTTAGAGTGATTTGATTAAGATTAGATTTGATTACATTACAGTGTGGAAACAGGCCCTTCGGCCCAACAAGTCCACACCGACCCGCCGAAGCGCAAACCACCCATACCCCTACATTTACCCCTTACCTAACACTACGGACAATTTAACATGGCCAATTCACCTAACCTGCACATCTTTGGACTGTGGGAGGAAACCGGAGCACCCGGAGGAAACCCACGCAGACACGGGGAGAATGTGCAAACTCCACACAGTCAGTCGCCTGAGGCGGGAATTGAACCCGGGTCTCTGGCGCTGCGAGGCAGCAGTGCTAACCACTGTGCCACCGTGCCGCCCAGTGGATGGACATTTTGCTCAGCACAGACCAGTTTGGGTCAAAGGGCCTGTCTCTGTGCTGTAGGACTCTCTGTGACTCTATGACATGATCTTTACAGGACTGTGGAGGTCCAGGCTCTGATTTCCTCGCCACCATTTCACTGACCAGGAATCTTTCCTGCTTTCCTATTGATATACCCATCCAGATGTCTGTTAAATGCTGTAGTTGTACCAGCCTCCACTATTTCCTCTGGCAGCTCATTCCATAAACGCACCATTCTCTGCGTGAAAACATAGCCCCTGAGGTCCCTTTTAAATTATTCCCTTCTCACCGTAAACCTGTGACCTCTACTTTTGGACTCCTATATTCTGGGGCAAAAAACCTTGGCTATTCACTCTATCCATGCCTCTCATGATTTTATAAACCTCTATAAGGTCACCCCTCAGCCTCTGACGTTCCAGGGAAAATAGCTTCAGCACATTCAGGCTCTCTCTATATCTCAAGCCCTCCATTCCTGGCAACATCCTTGTAAATCTTTTCTGAACCCTCTAAAGTTTCACAACATCCTTCCAATAGGAGAGAGACCAGAATTGCACACAATATTCTAAAAGTGGCCTAACCAATGTCCTGTACAGCCATAACATGACATCCCAACTCCTATACTCAATGCTCTGACCTATAATGGTAAGCATACCAAACACCTTCTTCACTATCCTGTCTACCTGCAACTCCACTTGCACTCCAACGTCTCTTTGTTTGGCAACACCCCCCAGCACCTTACTTAAGATAATTAATTAAGGTATTGCAGATCCTGTGAGGTTCAACTGATCCTGTTTTTAGGAGCAGACCTATTGCTGTAGCGTGTTGTCACACCAGGAGTTCCAATCCCTTCTCAAAAGGATAGATTTGCCTGAAAAGCTGCACAAATTCAACAAACAGGAGATGACAAACTTGTAGCTTTGTGATGTTGTGCTGAACTTGGTCCAATTCTATCATTACAGTTTGTTGAATTTAAATTCAGTTAATAAATATTAAATAAAAAGCTGGTAACTGGGATAACACGGTGGCTCAGCGCTACCTCACGGTGCCAGGGACCTGGGTTTGATCCCACCCTTGGGCGACTGTCTGTGTGGAGTTTGCACATTCTCTCTGTGACTGCGTGAGTTTCCTCCCACAAACCAAAGATGTGCAGGTTAGGTGGATTGGCAATGCTAAATTGCTCAAAGTGTTCAGGGATGTATAGACTAGCTGGATTAGCCATGGGAAATGCAGGGTTAACAAAAAAAAGGACGAAGAAGATGAAATATGAGGGTAAGCTAGCCAGTTACATAAAGAAAGACTATAAGAGTTTCTTTAGACATATACAGGGCAAAAGAGAGGCAAAAGCAGACATTGGACCACTGGAAAATGACGCAGGAGAGATAGTAATGGGGAACTTGGAAATAGCTGAGGAACGGAGTAATTACTTCGTGTCTTCACGGTGCAAAACACGAGTAATATCCCCAAAATTCAAGAGAATGAGGGGCAGAGCTGAGTTAGATGGCCATCACCAAGGAGAAGGTGCTAGAAAAGCTGAATGGCCTGAAGGTGGATAAATCACCTGGACCAAATGCACTACTCCCCAGAGTTCTAAGGGAGATAGCTGAAGAGGCATTAGTGGTGATCTTTCAGGAATTTCCGGAGCCAGGAGGGTCCCAGAGGACTGGAAAATTGCTAACGTGACACCTTTGTTTAAAAAGGGAATAAGGCAGAAGACAGAAAATACAGACCAATTAGCCTAACCTTGGTCGTGGGTAAGATCCTGGAATCCATTGTGAAGGATGAGATTTCTGAACACTTGGAAGTGTACGGTAAAATAGGCATGGTTTCATCAAAGGAAGTTCATGCCTGACAAATCTGTTAGAATTCTTTGAGAAAGCAATGAGCAGGTTCGACCAAGAAGAGCCAATGGATGTTATCCAGCTGAACTTCAACAAGGTGCCGCACAGGAAGCTGCTGAGTAAGGTAAGGGCTCATAGTGTAAGAGGCAAGGTGTTAGCATGGATAGAAGCTTGGTTATCTGGCAAAAAGCAGAGAGTAGGGATAAGAGGGACTTTCTCAGAATGGCAGCCAATGACAAGAGGTGCTCTGCAAGGCTCAGTGCACGGACCAGAACTTTTCACTTTGTACATTAATGGTCTGGATGAAGGAACTGTGGGTATATTGACTAAGTTTGCAGATGATACAAAGATAGGCAGAGGGACATGAAATATTGAGGCAGCGGTGAGGCTGTAGATGGATTTGGACAGGTTAGGAGAGTGGGCAAAAAAGTGGCAGATGGAATATAATGTGGGAAAGTGTGAGGTCTTGCACTTTGGTAGGGAGAATAGAAGCATGGACTATTTTCTAAATGGGGAGAAAATTCAGAAATCTGAAGTGCAAAGAGACTTGGGAGTTCTAGTCCTGGAATCTGTCAAGGTAAACTTGCAGGTTGACTCAGTAGTTAGGAAAGCAAGTGCAATGTTGGCATTTATTTTTAAAAGGACTTAAATATAAAAGCAGGGATGTACTTCTGAGGCTCTATAAGGCTCTGGTCAGGCCACATTTGGAGTATTGTGTGCAGTTTTGTACCCCATATCTCAGGAAGGATGTACTGCCATGGAGCGTGTTCAGAGGGGGTTTACAAGAATGGTCCCAGGAATAGAAAGCTCAACATATGAGGAACATTTGAGGACTATGGGTCTATACTCGATGGAGATTAGAAAGATGAAGCGTTCTAACTAAAACATACAGAATACTGAAGGGCCTGGATAGAATGGATGTTGGGAAAATGTTTCCATTTGTAGGAGGCTAGGATCTGAGGGCACAGCCTCAGAGTAAAAAGACCTTTTGAAAAGTAGATAAGGAGAAATTTCGTCAGCCAGAGAGTGGTGAATCTATGAAATTGACTGCTACAGAACGCTGTGGAGGCCAAGTCACTGAGTATATTTAATGTGGAGATAGATAGGTTCTTGATTGTCAATTAGATCAAGGGTTACCAGGAGAAAGTGGGAGAATGTGGTTGAGAAACTTATCAGCCATGATTGAATGATGAAGCAGACTTGATGGGCTGAATGGCCTAATTTCTGCTTCTACGTTTTATGGTCTTATGGTTATGAGATAGGTTTGGTCTGGTTGGAACGGAGGGTCGATGTGGACTCAATGGACCGAATGGTCCACTTCCATGATTTTATGATTCTAACTATTTTTATCATATTATACAACACCTTGAGGCAGGTGGGACTAAAACCCAAACCTTCTGGATGAGATAAAGTCAAACTACTATTGAGCCACAGGACCCTCATTAAAAGAGAATATCAGTAATGGTGACCACCAGGTAAATCTTGTAAAAATCCACTTGTTTCACTAATGCCCTTCAGAGAAGGAAATCTGCTGGTCTGGCCTACATGTGACTCCTGACTCACAGCAACATTATTATCTCCTAATCCCTCGTACATAGAGATGAATCACTATTGCTGACCCCACCTGAGACATCCACATCCCATGTAAGGATAAAGGTAAACAAATTAAGCCCTTGTTGGCATATGCTGAACGGGCTCCATATTCTAACTGAGGAAGCTACCCATAATTCATGAGTATTGTCCGATAGTTTTTAAATATTCACAGACTCTCCAGCACTGTGACACTGATCATTTTCCCATTGAATCCTAACAATATAAAAGATCCAACGGTGTTGAGGAGTCAAGACGAACAAACATTGAGCTGAAATTTGAATGGAGGCCAAAGGAAAATCCAAAAGTGGTGAATAAAAATTATTTTCGATGAAGGGGGTCAACCAGCTATTCTGAGCTTTGAATAGAACTTCCATCCTTGATTCCCTCATTATTTTAGGGGCATTATTGACCAAAAATGGAACTAGATCAGTCCAATCGACATTCTCGTTGGAAGGGCAGGGTAGAGACAGAGCATTCTGCCTCACCTTTTGACTCCTCAGTCTACCATCTGCAAGTCTAGGAACCTAATGGAAATTTTTTCCAGGATGAGTGCAGCTGCAATAAAACTCAAGAATCTTGACAAGGCATGAGATGACGCAGTTCATTTAATTGATAATAAGAACCCACCTCATATTGGTGAACTAAGACAATGGTTTACCACCATAAGCACACACTGTAGCAAGTCTACATCAATCGGAACTCCCATCTCTACCAGAAGAACAAGAGCATTAATGTTGTGGTAGCATCATCATCCCCATGTTCACCTTGAAGCCAAATACGATCTCAACTTGTCAATATATCAGTGTTCACGTGTCATTGTTAGGCTAAAATTTTAGAACTATCAAAACAGGGCTCCACCTGCACCATAAGGATCACATTCAAAAAGAAAGCTGGTCACTGTCCTCTCTGGCACAATTATGGAGATTGGCCTTACCAGTGTTGACTGATTCATTTAACAGACACTTGTCTCATTTCACATTGCTTCAGTGTCTTTACATGTTTAGATACCAGACAAACGGGAGGCTGGAAGAACACAGCAAGCCAGGCAGCAGCAGGAGGTGGAGAAGTCAACGTTTCAAATATAACCCTGCTTCAGGACCTGGAGAACAAATTTCAGAGTTAAATGGAGAGCTGATTTCAGCTTTCAGCTTCAGGTAGACTCTTGAGATGGTGATCTAACTGGTTTGACATTGGAGTTGATTAGTCTGCGATTTGAATGCTATAGCAAATAGTCACACTAATTATATTCACATAAAGAACGCCATATTTTAGACATGCAATTCAGCCCATCCTCAAAAGTAAAATGTTTACAATGCTTGACTAAACCATTTACAAGTTTTTTTACTTTCATCCTTCATTAAGTTTTTCAGAGGAATGGTTTGGAATTGTTATTTTTCCTGGTCACTGTTATTCCTGAAAATTGGACAGAATATCTGTTGCTGCCCATCTAATAATTGTCTTATGACAAAATGGAGATGCATACAGTTCCTCACGGACAGAGTTTGCATTGTTTAATCATTGCCATATGTTGGGTTGGAAATTATATCCAACCGGCCTTTGAAAATATGTGACACTGATCAGTTACACATCTCATTCTAATCAAGTCAACCTTCCTATGTAATTCACTGCCTTTCTCATGTTGTATGTCATCCTCTGTGATATCCCTTCATTCTGGAACTCTTCAAAGTATCTTCAAGAATTGTGGAGGAGCAATTTACTGCAGTTGCTGGAATCTGTTCTGAAAACATGAAATGCTGGGGATCACAGGGGGTCAGGCAGCATCCACGGAGAGAGAGCAAGCTAACGTTTGAGTCTAAATGACTCTTCATTAAGGCTTCATCTAGAGTCATCTATACTTGAAAAGTTAGCTTGCTTTCTCTCCATGGATGCTGCCTGACCTGCTGTGATCTCCAGCAATTTTGTTTTCAGTTCAAATATTATGGGCCTGAATCAGTTCACTCAACTTGATATCTGCAGAAATATTGACTTCATTCCAAAAAGAATTTGAGGGTTTTTTTTTTGGTTAGTTTTAGAGTATGATAGATTAATAAATGTCACAGGAGACAAATTAAATGTCAGTTTTTGGTGTTATTAAGAGGTGGAGGAATGATTGCGTGTGGAAATGGTGGCACAGCTGTTTAAGTTTTCCTCTTGTCTTGGTTGCTGTTGCTGATGACTGTTGCTGATTGTTGTACGGCAATCACTGGTTGTAGATGATTTTTTAAAAAACCTGATTAAATTCAATTTAAACTTAGGTTAGCACTGATCAGTTGGCGACAGTCTAGCTTTTACTGTTGGAAGGCTCTAGGTCCAACTCACTCTAAACATCAGCATCCTAGAATGATACTGAATAAATGTTTTTTGAGGTGCAACGTCTTGATTTATTTCTTGTTTGCCCTTATTTACCCTCCCCCTTAAGGTATAATTGTAGAAGATGCATCACCTGCCCTTCGACCTCCCGTCTTCTCACTAGTCAAGGCCCCAAGTATTCCTTTTAAGTGATTAAATTGTACTTCTTTCAATTTAGTACACTGTATTCATTGCTCACAATGTGGATTCCTCTGTAGACCAAACACAGGCAAGGTAACTGCTTTCAGAATCACCTCAGGTTTGTTGACAAGCGCAACTCCAAGGTTCTGATCATTCGTCAGTTTAGTCCTCCATCTTGTTAAGATGCTGACTTTAAGGACATTGTTGCATTGGTGTTGTAGTTCAGAGAAGATTCACTTGGCTGATTCCTGGAAACAACCACATATGCACAGGTTGAACATGTTGTGCCTATACGCACTAGCATTTAAAATAATATGAAGTAATCTTGTTTGAACATAGAAAATTTCTATTAGGATGCTGATTTGCTCATAAGGCCTTAATCTAGAGTACTATTTACAGTTTTGGTTTCCTTACTTGAGAAAGGATGTATTGGCACTGGAGGGGGTGCAGACAGGTTCACTAGGTTGATCCTGGAGTGGAGAGAGTTGGCATGTGAGGAGCAATTCATTGGAACTTAGAAGAATGGGGGAGGGGGGGATCTCATAGAAACATATAACATTATGAAGGGAATAGATAAGATAGAAGCAGGGAGGTTGTTTGCACTGGTGCGTGAAAATAGAAGTAGGGAGCATAGCCTCAAAATAAGGAGGATCAGATTCAGAACTGAGTTAAGGAGGAATGTCTTCACCCAAAGGGTTGTGAATCTGTGGAATTTCCTGCCCAGAGAAGCAGTTGAGACTACTTTATTGAATGTTTTTAAGGCAAAGATAGATAGATTTTTGAACAGTAAAGGAATTAAGGATTACTGTGAGAGGGCGGGTAAGTGGAGCTGAGTCCAGGAAAAGATCAGCCATGATCTTATTGAATGGTGGAGCAGGCTCAATGGGCCAGATGGCCTACTCCGACTCTTATTTCTGATGTTTTTATGTAGATCTAGTTGTTTCAAATAAGGGGTTCCCTACATAAGAAGGGGATGAGGAGGAATCTCATCTTTCAGAGGGTGATGAATGTTTGGAGTTTAGTCCCCCATTACGCAGTGCAGGATGGACCATTGAAATGTTAAAGACTGAGTTAGATGGAGTTTTGATTGACAAGGAAGTGAAGGGTATGAAGGCCAGACAGGCCCTAAGGCCTCAATTAGAATTACCTGGGGCCTACCTCTGTCCCCATTTCCTATCTTCTTATGTAATGCCTATTATCTGAAAATGGTGCAATGGACAATTACTCAAATATATTAGAAGCAAATGCTATTGACACCTTGTCTCGACATTATCTGAGCATCTAATTTAATCATCTCTGGTACCAATTTAGTTTCGCCTGATTAAATGTTGACTGAAATCTCATTCTAAATCTTAGTATCCCCATGAATTTGAATATTAAAACTTGTCCAATCTAATAGTTATTGACTAACTATATTGCAGACAGTTGTTAAGATGTATCATTCCTTGCCATGTAACTATTATACCTGTCTATTTTGTTTATCCTGTGTTCCAGATAATTGATTTGTTCTTTGAAGCTCGATTGATTCATTTCAATTGCGTTTATAGATTCACTGGTATGTAATGGAAGGCTGGAGTGTGTATACTGTTTGTATTGTCTTCTGAAAACTGTCGATTGTTAGCACTTTTCTCACCTGTGACACTCAAACCAACAACTTCAAACAGCAAGGCCTACAAACCTACAAACTCAAATAGCCTTCAAAACTCTTGACCTGAAAATGTGTTGCTGGAAAAGCGCAGCAGGTCAGGCAGCATCCAAGGAACAGGAGAATCAATGTTTTGGGCATAAGCCCTTCTTCAGGAATGAGGAAAGTGTGTCCAGCAGGCTAAGATAAAAGGTAGGGAGGAGGGACTTGGGGGAGGGGCGTTGGAAATGTGATAGGTGGAAGGAGGTCAAGGTAAGGGTGATAGGCCGGAGTGGGGTGGGCACGAAGAGGGCTAAAAAGGGTCATGAAATAGCTTTAGCAAACAGAGTTAAGGAAAATCCCAAAGCCTTTTATTCATATATAAGGATCAAAAGGGTAACTGCTGAAAGGGCTGACCCACTCAACGACAAAAGAGGAAAGATATGCGTAGCCTCAGAGAAGATTGATGAGATTCTTAATAAGTACTTTGCATCGGTATTCACCAAGGAAAGGGACATGGCAGATGGTGAGGTTAGGGATAGGTGTTTGATAACTCTAGGTCAAGTCAGCATGAGGAGGCAGCAAGTGTTGGTCTGGTCGCCACATTACCAAAAGGATGTAGATGCTTTGGAGAGGGTGTGGAGGAGGTTCACCAGGATGTTGCCTGGTATGGAGAGCACTAGCTATGAAGAGAGGTTGAGTAGATTAGGATTATTTTCATTAGAAAGACAGAGGTTGAGGGGGGACCTGATTGAGGTCTACAAAATAGTGAGAGGTAGAGACAGGGTGGATACCAAGAAGCTTTTTCGCAGAGTTCGGAACTCAAATTACTAGGGGTCACGAGTTCAAGGTGAGAGGGTAAAGGTTTAGAGGTGATATACATGGAAAGTTCTTTATGCAGAGGGTGCTGGGTGTCGGGAAAGCATTGCCAGAGGAGATGGTAGAGGTGGGCTCGATAGCGTCATTTAAGATGTATCTAGACAGATACATGAATGGACAGGGAGCAAAGGGATACAGATCCTTAGGAAATATGTGGCAAGTTTACCTCAAGGATTTGGATCAGTGCAGGCTTGGAGGTCTGAAGGGCCTGTTCCTGTGCTGTAATTTTCTTTGTTCTTTGTTCTTCTTGTTCTATACAGACAGTTGCCCGTGGCTTGAATTGAACCCAGGTCTGTGAGGCAGCAGTGCCATCCCTGACTGATATCTTCCCTCATTTTCTACCTTTAAGGCACTTCTTAAAGCTTAGTCCCCTTTGACCAAGCTTTTGATCATCCCTTCTTCAGGAATGAGGAAAGTGTGTCCAGCAGGCTAAGATAAAGGTAGGGAGGAGGGACTTGGGGGAGGAGCGTTGGAAATGCGATAGGTGGAAGGAGGTCAAGGTGAGGGTGATAGGCCGGAGTGGGGTGGGAGCGGAGAGGTCAGGAAGAAGATTGCAGGTTAGGAAGGCGGTGCTGAGTTCGAGGGATTTGACTGAGACAAGGTGGGGGGGGGGGGAAATGAGGAAACTGGAGAAATCTGAGTTCATCCCTTGTGGTTGGAGGGTTCCTAGGCGGAAGATGAGGCGCTCTTCCTCCAACCATCATGTTGCTATGGTCTGGCGATGGAGGATCCTCCTTCCACCTATCGCATTTCCAACACGCCCCCCCAAGTCCCTCCTCCTACCTTTTATCTTAGTCTGCTTGGCACACTCTCCTCATTCCTGAAGAATGGCTCATGCCCGAAACGTCGATTCTCCTGCTCCTTGGATGCTGCCTGACCTGCTGCGCTTTTCCAGCAACACATTTTCAGCTCTGATCTCCAGCATCTGCAACCCTCACTTTCTCCTTTCCCCAATTTAGCAAATTTCCTTTTGGGTCACTCTTGTCTTTGTCCATGAGTATTCTAAAACTTACAGAATTGTGATCACTATTCCCAAAGTAATCCTGTACTGAAACTTCAACCACCTTGCCGGGCTCATTCCCCAATACCAGGCCCCTTTCCAAATTGGGCTATTTACATACTGCTCTAAAAAAACGCTCCTGGATGCTCCTTACAAATTCTGCTCCATCCAGACCTCCAACACTAAATGAATCCCAGTCTATGTTGGGAAAATTAAAATCTCCCATCACTATCACCCTATTGCTCCTACATCTTTCCATAATCTGTTTACATATTATCTCAAGTTCGCTGCTGGGAGGCCTGTAGTACAGCCCCAACATTGTTACCACGCCCTTCTTCTGCCCATATTGTTTCACTTCTGAGTCCTCCATAGTGCTCTCCTTCAGCACAGCTGTGATATCCTCTCTGACCATTAATGCAACTCCTTCACCCCTTTTACCTCCGTCTCTATCCAGCCTGAAGCATCTTTATTGTTATATTTAGTTGTTAATCTTGCCCTTCCCTCAAGACATGGGTTCAATTCCCACCTCAGGCAACTGTGGAGTATGTACATTCTCCCTGTGTCTCCGTGGGTTTCCTCCCACAGTCCAAAAATGTGCAGGTTCGATGAATTGGCCATGCTAAATTGCCTGTAGTGTTAGGTGTAGGGGAATGGGTCTGGGTGGGTTGCTCTTCAGAGAGTTGGTTGGGCTGAAGGGCCTGTTTTTACACTGTTGGGAATCTAATCTAATCTATTCCCCTTGGTCACGCTGACTTTATTATCTAGTCCCTTACAGACTTTAGTTATTACCTCCTTACTATCCACTAACCTCCTCATTTGGTTCCCATCCTCCTGCCACATTGGTTTAAACCCTCCCCAACAACGTTAGCAAATGTGCTCCCAAGGACATTGGTTTCAGTCCGGCTCAGGTGTAGACCATCCAATTTGTAATAGTCCCACCTCCCCCAGAACCGGTTGCCATGTCCCAAAAATCTGAACCTCTTCCTCCTGCACCGTCTCTCAAGCCACACAATCATCCTGTCTATTCTTTCATTTCTACTCTGACTAGCATGTGGGACTGGTGGTAATCCTGAGATTGCGACCTCTAAGGTCCTACATTTTAACTTGATTCCGAACTCCCTAAATTCTGCTTGTAGGACCTCATCCCATTTGTTTATCTATATCATTTGTGCCTTTATGCACCACGTCAACTGGCTGTTCACCCTCCCCCTTGAAAATGTTCTGAAGCTGATCTGAGACATCCCTGACCTGTGCCCCTGGGCGGCAACATACCATACGGGAGTCTCGTTTTCGACCACAGAATCATCTATCCATTCCCTTTACAATTGAACCCCTCTGACTCTCGCCCTTCCACTCTTTTTCCTGCCCTTCTGTACAGCAGAGCCAGCCAGCTACTGCTGCCTTCCCCTGGTGAGCCATCTCCCCCAGCTATGTCCAAAACCGGATACCTGTTTTGGAGGGAGATGACCACAGGGGACACCTGCACTGCCTCCCTGGTTTTTCTCTGCCTTTTGGTCACCCATTCCCTTTCTCCCTCAGCAATCCTAATCTGCAGTGTGACCAATTCACTAAATGTGCTATTTCTGACCAACTCAGCATTGCACATGCTCCAAAGTGAGTCCATTTGCAGCTTCAGAGTCATCATGCGGTCTAACAAGAGCTGCAGCTGGACACACTTCCTGCACGTGAAGGAGTCAGGGACGTCCCTGAGCTCCCACATTGAGCAAGAGCAGCATAACACAGGTCTGAGATCTCCTGCCATTTTTACACTTAAGCTTAACTTAGTCCAACCATAATATCAATCAATAGATAAATGAAAAAGGAAAATAAAGAAAAAAATGTTTACCAATCACATGAGAAAAAAAGAAATAGAAAAGCCTTACATTATCAACACACCATTTAGTTTTTTTGGTCAGAGGAGGAGGTTGGTTGGGAGACTCCACATGTGTTGTGTCTCGGGTTCAGCTGCTGCTGAAATGTATCAGGTCACTCACCTTCCCAGAGCGCAATTCGACTGGTACCACTCAGCTCCTCACTCTCCCTGCTCCCACTCAGCTCCTCACTTTCCCCACTCCCACTCAGCTCCTCACTCTCCCCGCTCCCACTCTGCTCCTCACTCTCCCTGCTCCCACTCAGATTACCTGGAGCCTTAATCTGTAATTCTTTATAAGCACTGCCCTCTCTTCCTATTCCCTGTAAATAGTGATGAATAATGAAGCCTGCTAAAGCTCATTGCAAACATATAAGCCTCACATTCCTCCATGCTAGAGCAATGACTGGATCCATGGCACCAGAAGCAAAATGGCAGGAAAGGCCTGAGTGAAGCCCACAGATGGTACAGTGATATAGGGAAATAGGAGTCAGCCCAATGATCCACCCCAAAAGTGCAGGGTGGGGATAGCACCTGACAAGAAGCTCATTGGTGATAGGGATCAAACTGCAGAGAGCAAAAGCCCATGCAAAAGCTGGGAGACCACAGCAGAAGGAACAGAGCAGGGAGTGTGAGAAACGACAAGTAAACAAGACATACAAAACCTAACTCAGCCTCTGAGAGTAAATGATTAGAGTGAATTGAAGGAACTTTCAGTGGTGGGGTAGGGACATAAAATCAGAAAATCCACCATCTATACGACAAGGCACGGCCGATTCCATTAAAGAATCCCTTTGGCAGGAAAGCAGCCAAGTCAATTTTAGAGAGAGTCTCAAGTGCAAAGAGAGACACCAGAGCATAGATGCAGCAGCTACGTAGAAAATTAACCACAGCAGTCTGTGGGCACCCTGGCAGCAGGAGGCACCCAAGAGCTGGATGAAGTCTTCCTGGGGAAGGTGGCAGGTCCACCTGAACTCTCTGACTTGGGAAGACCCATAGAATGAGCTCTTGTATGCTGGAGTGGATAAAGCGTGGCGCTGGAAAGCAGAGCAGGTCAAGCAGCATCTGAGGAGCAAGAGAGTCAACATTTCAGTCTTACCCCTTCATCAGGTCTGGGAAGGGGGAAGGTGGCTGAGAGATAAGTGGGAGAGTGGGTATAGGTCTACGGGAAAAGTAGTTGGGATGGCGATAGTTGGGTGAAGGTAGATGAGGTGTTCCTCCTCCAGTTGGGGGTGGTGTTGGGTAGGTGGTGGAGGAGGCCCAGAATGGACATGTCTTCAGGGGAGGGGGAGGGGGAATTTGAAATGTATGGCTACAGGAAGGTGGGGTCGGTTGGTGCGTATGGACTAGAAATATTCCCTGAAATGTTTCATGGGACAAGTTTGTGTCCGGTCTCTCCGATGTAGAGGAGACCACATTGCTAGTAATGGATGGAGTGAATGAGATATGTTGGGAAAAACTAACTCGCAATAATATTGTGGAGGCTGAATTTGTGTATTAGTTTCTTAGAGCTATACAGGGCAACCACTTTATCTGTTGTGGTTCTGTTCGCCGAGCAGGAAGTTTTTGTTGCAAACGTTTCGTCCCCTGGCTAGGCGACATCATCAGTGCTTGGGAGCCTCCTGCGAAGCGCTTCTTTGATGTTTCCTCCGGTGTTTATAGTGGTCTGTCCCTGCCGCTTCGGGTTGTCAGTTTCAGCTGTCCGCTGTAATGGTTGGTATATTGGGTCCAGGTCGATGTGTTTGTTGATGGAATTTGTGGATGAATGCCATGCCTCTAAGAATTCCCTGGCTGTTCTCTGTCTGGCTTGCCCTATGATAGTAGTGTTGTCCCAGAAGGCAAATGTGCTAAACCCCACTACATTCGTCTTGCTCATGTTGGGTATCGGGTCCTTCGTTCTGGTGAGTTGTTGTCTGAGCAACATGAATTCGACTGGGACAACAACTGGGACGAAACGTTTGCAACAAAAACTTCCAGCTCGGCGAACAGAACCACAACAACGAGCACCCGAGCTACAAATCTTCGCACAAACTTTGAACCACTTTATCTGTTGGTATGGTTACCACGATTTCATGTTACCTATGGTTTACTGCAGCCTGAACATATTACATGAAACATTCTAGAACCAGGGACAACTGGGGGCTGCCAGGGAGGTAAATTTCCCATTTAAATGAATGGGTTTGCTCCTATCCATGGTTTCGGGCATCCGCAGTGGGTCTTGAAATGTAGCCCCTGTGGATATGGGGGACTACTCTACATTGAGGAAACAAACAGGGATTGGGCTATTTTATGTCTAATATTATGCAAAATGGCTGATTAATAATCCTGATGTAATAGACCCCTTAGGAAAAGGTGAGCATAACATCATTTATTTTACATTGTAAAAGTTTGCAAATACTTGAAAAACACAATTGAAAACTAGGAAAGTATGATGCTATAGGGGACAAAATGGCTATTGTGACTTCAAAAAGTACAAATTTGATGTATGATGCTAAATTGGCAATTTAATAAATTAATTGTGTAAAATGAAAATATATTCCCTTAATGCACAAAAATCTGGCAAGAGGTGTTCCAACTGTGGCTAACAACAACAAAAAGGCAGTTGTGTTCCTCCAGGTGCTCTGGTTTCCTCCCATGATCCAAAGATGTGCAAGTTAGGTGAATTGACCATGCTAAATTGCCCCATGGTGTCCAGAGATGTGCAGGCTAGGTGTGTTAGCTATGGGAAAAATGTAGGATTGTAGGGGGATGGCTTTGGGTAGGATACTCTTCGGAGGGTCAATGTGGACTTGTTGGGCCAAATGGCCCGTTTCCACACTGTAGGGATTCCAAAGTATTCATAATCCACCTAAACATCTTTAGACTGTGGGAGGAAGCCGGAAAATGTATGTGTGGGCGGCATGGTGGCACAGTGGTTAGCACTGCTGCCTCACAGCGCCAAAGACCCAGGTTCAATTCCCGCCTCAGGCGACTGTCTGTGTGGAGTTGGCACATTCTCCCCGTGTCTGCGTGGGTTTCCTCTGGGTGCTCCGGTTTCCTCCCACAGTCCAAAGATGTGCAGGTTAGGTGAATTGGCCATGCTAAATTGCCCGTAGTGTTAGGTAAAGGGGTAAATGTAGGGGTATGGGTAGTTTGCACTTCGGCGGGTCAGTGTGGACTTGTTGGGCTGAAGGGCCTGTTTCCACACTGTAAGTAATCTAATCTAAAATCTGGAGGAAACCCACATAGACACAGGGAGAATGTGCAAACTCCACACAGTCATCGGAGGGTGCATTTGAACCCAAGTCCCTGGCCCTCTGAAGCAGCAGTGCTAACCACTGAGCCCCCTGCCACTCTTCAGATCTTACATAAACAATATGAATCAGTATTCTGTTGGATGCAAGAGAAAAAGGAATGGATTGTCTTGGTGGTTGATGCTGCAGTGAAGAAAATTCTTCAACCTCCCTTCATTGAATGTTGGGGCAGAGCAGATATTAAAGTCTAACTGAGAGGAGAAATGCTTGCTACCCATTGTTACATTGAAAGAGAGATCACAGAGACCCTGTCTATGTTTCCTAACCACTATTCATCATTTTATTCTTACATGGGATGTAGGTGTCACATGTTTCCCTTCGCTAACTGAAATATTCCAGAGTGCCATTCTGTTCAAGAAGGCAGTCAACAGTTAACCACATTTCCTAGGTGTGGAGTCACCAGACTAGGGAAGGATGGCAGATTTCCTTCCCTAAAGGACAGTACTCCATATAAGGTAGCAGTGGTGCCAGTATGTCTGACAAACCACCATGACACCTCCCTTATTTGGTCAATGCAGGAGGCTGCAGGTTACAGGTTACAGGACAGCTCACACAATTTTTAATCTAGGTCAGAGTTTAAACTAGAGCTGAAATTGTGTTGCTGGAGAAGAGCAGCAGGTCAGGCAGCATCCAAGGAGCAGGAGAATTGACGTTTCAGGCATGAGCCCTTCTTCAAGAATTCCTGAAGAATTCGTGCTGCGCTTTTTCAGCAACACATTTTTCAGCTCTGATCTCCAGCATCTGCAGTCCTCACTTTCTCCCCAGAGTTTAGACTAGCTTAACCAAAGTCTGTAGCAGATTCGATTGTATCACTTAACCAGCGTCCTAGCTATTTCCCCTGCTGGCCACCTGACCGCATCCCCATTGTCTTTCCTGAGTGAACGTTCCTTTTCTTAAAGGAAGTAAAGCTGAGGTAAAATAGTTTACTTATTGCATAGAATCTACCAACAACAACTCTGGAGACTGTCTGATGAAGAGGCTCCTTGCAGTGTAGGAAGTCAGACCACTTACAGAGAAGCAGGAACAAAACTTCATTCTAGTTCAATCATCAGTGGATGTAAATGAGGCTCAAAGTAATCCTGCAGCTCAACAAATTGGCCACAGTATGAGATCTCTTGGATTATGGAGTTAGAGACAGGTCTTCAATTACAAGACAGTGGTCTCACAGCTCTGACGTAGATTCATGAACACGGATGCTTTGAGCAGGGTGGAAAACACCTGACCTGCATCAACGGAAGGTAAACTTTCTGCAACCTATCTTTCCAATCATGGAAAGAAAGCATTAATACAAATTTGATATATTTGGAGAATTACTTTAAACTTCAGGAAAGACCCATCAAGAAGAAATCAATGACTACAAGGAGAAAGGAAGTGGCTAAACAAGATACAGGACATGCTCAAGTCCAAATTTGGATCATGGGGTTGGGACAGTGGCTTAGTGGTTCACATTGCTGCCTCACAGCGCCAGGGAGCCGGGTTCTATTCCACCTTCAGGCTACTGTCTGTGTGGAGTTTTTGCACATTCTACCCATGTCTGTGTGGGTTCCTTCTGGATGCTCTGATTTCCTCCCACAGCCTAAAGATGTGCAGGTTAGGGTGGATTGACCATGGTTAATTTGTCACATTGTGTCCATGGACGTGCAGGTGAGATGGATTGGCCATGGGAAATGCAGAGTTACAGGTATGAGTATGGGTGGGGTGCTCTTTGGAGGGTCAGGGTGGATTCGATGGGCTGAATGGCCTGCTTCCATGCTGTAGTGATTCTTCGAAACAGCCAACATTTAGAAAATCAATAAGCAGTGTAACTGGCAGCCATCACATTAACAGGGTATTTACCCACCTGGGACTTTTTAAAAAGCTGTCAAACTGGGGGAGCACGTTATCAAGCTTCAGGGGTGCACAATGCCTTTTTGGAGACTAGATTTGTGTATCTGAAAGAGCTTGATTTGACATAGTTTTAACAACTGAAGTAGGCTAACCACGTTAAAGGGAGTGCTGATCACAAAAGCCCCACTCGCTGCCCTCTCACAACGCAGCAAACCATGGGCACTTCACAAAAAGAAGCTTCCAAGTTGAATGTCACAGATATCTGACAGACATCATCAATGTTCTCATGCAATTAATATCACAAAGAGACACAAAGAGATGGATGATTGATGGATGACATGGAAATGTTCAGATCTCTAAAGGGGGGTGAAATTTTCCCTCAGGTAATGGCTTACAGCGATTTTAGAGAGTCACAGAGTACTAGAGTCCTACAGCACAGAGACAGGCCCTTCAGCCCAAACTGGTCTACGCTGGCCAAAATATCCATTCACACTAAACCAATTTCTCTGCTGGCTCATATTCTTTTAATCCTTTCCTATCTATGTATTTGTCCAAATGCCTTCGAAATATTGTTAATGTACCCCCGCCTCAACCACTTCCGCTGGCAGCTCAGTCGATGTGCGTACCACCCTCTTTGTAAAAAGTTGCCCCTCAGGTTCCCTTTTATTCTCTCCCCTCTAACCTTAAACTGATGCCCCCTAGTACTCAAACCCCAACCCTGGGGAAAAGACTGAGTGCATTCACTCCACTGTTTTACTCTACAAGGAGTAATTAACACTTCATACTCCATTTAACTATTAACGTTTATCCACTAACATTTAACTTTTTACACTGACTTCCACTCCCAGCTAAAAATATCTCTGACTTTATTTGTTCACCTCCAGTAGGATTATCAATTCTCTTTGAGGATGTATCTGATGTATTAGCTCCCTTCTCCCATTCTCGGGAAGATTGAACATAGATGCCGTGAGATACCAGCTTCTCGACAGACAAGGGCCAGAATGCCAACAAAAAGTGCAGGTGTATTACCACATGGGACAATGGGGTTCTATTAGAAGTTCCTACTTAGCAATGTGGTCTGCACTGTGTGGCAAATTGGGTTACTTCCTCTCATTTCTAAACCTTTTGCTTATCAAAAGACTATCCTCATTCTGCAGACAATCTCCTCTGTCAGGGGTTTGCTTATCTCTGATCATTACTGTTTCACATAGAGGATGGTGTGGGTATGGAATGAGCTGTCTGAGGAAGTGGTGGAGACTGGTACCATTACAACATTTAAAAGGCATCTGGTTGGCTATATGAATAGGAAGGGGTTTAGAGGGATATGGGCCAAGCGCTGCCAAATTGAACTAGGTCAGATTAGATGTTCTGGTTGGTGCAGATGAGTTGGATCGAAGGGTCTGTATCATTGATAGTCACAGGTGAGGTGCCAGAAGAACTGGAGGTTGGCTAATGTGGTACTACTATTTAAGAAAGGTGGTTAGGACAAGCCAGGGAACTATAGACCAGTGAGCCTGACGTCGGTGGTGGGCAAGTTGTTGGAGGGAATACTGAGTGACAGGATTTACACATATTTGGAAAGGCAAGGACTGATTAGGGATAGTCAACATGGCTTTGTGCGTGGGAAATCATGTCTCACAAACTTGATTGAGTTTTTTGAGGAAGTAACAAAGAGGATTGATATGGATTTTAGTAAGGTGTTCAACAAGGTTCCCTGGGAGACTGGTCAGCAAGGTTAGATCTCATGGAATACAAGGAGAACTAGCCATTTGGATACAGAACTGGCTCAAAGGTAGAAGACAGAGGGTGGTGGTGAAGAGTTGTTTTTCAGACTGGAGGCCTGTGACCAATGGAGTACCACAAGGATCGGTGCTGGGTCCACTCCTTTTTGTCATTTCTATAAATGATTTGAATGTCAACAAAGGAGGTATAGTTGTTAAATTTGCAGATGACACCAAAATTGGAGGTGTAGTGGACAGCGAAGAAGGTTACCTCAGATGACACCAAGATCTTGATCAAATTGACCAATGGGCTGAGCAGTGGAAGATGCAATTTAATTTAGATAAATGCAAGGTGTTGCATGACTTATACATTTAATGGTAAGGTCCCAGGGAGTGTTGCTGAACAAAGAGACCTTGGAGTACAGCTTCATAGCTCCTTGAAAGTGGAGTCGCAGGTAGATAGGATAGTGAAGAAGGCATTTGGTATGCTTTCCTTTATTGGTCAGAGTATTGAGTACAGAAGTTGAGAGGTCATGTTGTGGCTGTACAGGACATTAGTTAGGCCACTGTTGGAATATTGCATGCAATTCTGGTCTCCTTCCTATCGGAACAATGTTGTGAAACTTGAAAGGGTTCAGAAAAGATTTCCAAGGATTTTGCCAGGGTTGAAGGATTTGAGATATAGGGATGGTTGAATAGGGTGGGGCTGTTTTCCCTGGAGCAATATAGAGATGATCTTATAGAGGTTTACAAAATTTTGAGGGGCATGGATAGGATAAATAGGCAAAGTCTTTTCCCTGGGGTGGGGGAGTTCAGAACTTGAGGGCATAGGTTTGGGGTGAGGGGGAAAGATATAAAAGAGACCTAAGGGGCAACTTTTTCATGCAGAGGGTGATGCATGTATAGAATGAGCTACCAGAGGAAGTGGTGGAGTCTAGTACAATTGCAACATTTAAAAGGCATCTGGATGGGTATGTGAATAGGAAGGATTCAAAGAGATATGTGTCGGGTGCTGGTAGGTGGGACTGGATTAGGTTAGCATATCTGGGTTGGCATGGATGAGTTGGACCGAAGGGTCTGTTTCTGTGCTGTACATCTCCATGATCAATGACTCCTGACTTGTTCCTTGTAGATGGATGACAGGAGTCAGATTGTGAGTTACAATGCCTTGCGTGTAAATAGTTAAGATTGATTAAGCCCGTTAATTTTTATTCAGGTAAGTGAAGACCTCAAATTACTGAGATAGCTGAAGATATGAATACCAAAGGAGGGACAGTAAAAATTGGGCATGAATAACAACATTCAGAAGGAGGGGACTCAGCAGAAAGAAGTAAAATGCATACTTTTTTTTAAAAACAAAGTTTATTGAGCTCACCAATAATTCTAAAGCTTGCTTCTGTCCAAATGACACATTCAAGATACAAAATACTTCAGTTTCTTAGGACCTACCATTAAAATCACTAGCACAGTACAACAGTTAACTTCACTAAATCAGGCATATTATTCCTAACAATTAATAACAAAGTTATTCTGGAAACAATCATTCAGACAATCATTAGCAGTGCTGTTTAGAGTCAGTTTACATCTTGTTAGGGAAAGCTCTATTTACACATAGTCACCTTTTTTGTTTCTCAATGCAGATTTCCACGAGGATACTGCGTTCTCCAACATGGGATTTCAGATTCTCAATATGATGGAGTTAACTTGAACTCAATTCAGTCCTTTTTTTGTCTCTGCTTCATCTGATGATGTCCCGTACTGAGCTGATTGCAGCCATCGACACAAATGGAGAGTCCAGAGGCCACTCAATCACAAGTTTGTTTTATTCATTTGTGGGACTTGGGCATTGCTGTCTGGCCAGCATTGACAGCCCATCCTTATTTGCCCTTGAGAAGGTGGTGGTGAGCTGCTATCTTGAATCGCTGCAGTCCACTTGAATCGCTGCATTGACCCACAATGCCAGTAGGAAGAGGATTCCAGGATTTTTACCCAATGATTGTGAAGGAATGGTGATACATTTCCATGTCAGGCTGGTGAGCGGCTTAGAGGGGAACTTGCAGGTGGTGGTGTTCCCAAGTACCTGCTGCCCTTGTCCTTCCAGATGGAAGTGGTCATGGGTTTGGAAGGTGCTGTCTCAGGATCTTTGGTGAATTTCTGCAGTGCATCTTGTAGATAGCACACACTGCTGCCACTGGGCACCGGTGGTGGAGGGGTTGAATGTTTGTAGATGTGATGCTAATCAAGCGGGCTGCTTTGTCATGGATGGTTTGATTAGATTAAATTAGATTCCCTACAGTATGGAAACAGCCCTTCAGCCCAACAAATCCACACCGACCCTCCAAAGAGTAATCCACCCAGACCCATTCCCCTATCCTATATTTACCCCTGACTAATACACCTATCACTATGGGCAATTTAGCATGGTCAATTCACCTGACCCGCACATCTTTGGATTGTGGGAGGAAACCGGAGCACCCAGAGGAAACCTATGCAAACACGGGGAGAATGTGCAAACTCCACACAGACAGTCACCTGAGGAGGCAGGAATTGAACCTGGGTCCCTGGCCATGTGCTAACCACTGAGCTACCGTGCCGCCCCAATGGTGTCAAGCTTCTTGAGTGTGGTTGGACCTGCATCCATCCAGGCAAATGGGGAGTGTTCCATCACACTCCTCATTTGTGCCTTGGAAATGGTGGCTAGACTTTGGGGTGTCAGGAGATGAGACTCGCTGCAGTATCCTCGTCTCTGACTTGCTCTTGTAGCCACTGTGTTCATGTGGTGAGTCCAATTGAGTTGCTGGTCAATGGTAACTCCAAGGACGTTGACAGTGGGTGATTCAGTAATAGTAATACCATTAATTGTCAAAGGGTAGTGGTTCAAGTGTCGCTTATTGGTGATGGTCATTGCCCGGCATTTGTGTGCCGTGAATGTTACTTGGCACTTGTTGGCCAAAGCCTGGATATTATCCAGATCTTGTTGCAATTGAGCACGGATTGCTTCAGTATCTGAGGAGTCGCGAATGCTACTGAACACTGTTCAATTATTTGCGAGCATCCCTAATTCTGATCTTATGACAGAGGGAAGGTAATTGATGAAGCAGCTGAAGATGTTTGGGCCTAGGACACTACCCTAAGAGACTCCTGGAACTGAGATGACTCACCCTCCATAACCACAACCATCTTCCTTTGTGCCAGGTATGACTCTAACCAATGGATGTTGCCCCCCCATACTCATTGATTCTAGTTTTGCCAGGGCTCCTTGATGCCATACCCGGTCAAATGCAGCCTTGATGTGAGGGTCTGTCACTCTCCCCTCCACTCTGGAATTCAGCTCTTTTGTCCATGTTTGAACCGAGGCTGTAATGAGGTCAGGAGCTGAGTGACCCTCGTGAAACCCAACCTGGGCATCACTGAGCAGGTTATTGCTGAGCAGGTGCTGTTTGATGGCCCTGTTGATGACTTTACTGATGAAGGAGCATAGACAGATTAGGCAATAATTGGCCGGGTTGGATTTCTCCTGCATTTTGTGTACAGAACATACCTGTGCAATTTTCTGTTCACTGATGTGTTCAGCACAGTGTTCAGCACCATTCATGACTCCTCAGATACCGAAGCAGTCTGTGCACAAATGCAACAAGATGCCAGGGTAGATGTCAGTGTTAAAACTTTACTGGAAGAGCTTGGTTTGGGGATCAGAAAGTTCTGGAGTTCACGTCTTCAGTACTATTGCCAGAATGTTCTCAGGGCCCATTGCCTTTGCAGTATCCAGTGCCTCCAGCCATTTCTGGATATTTCGGGGAGTGAATGGAATTGCCTGGAGACTGGTATCTGTGAGGCTGGGGACCACTGTAGTAGCCTGAGATGGATCATCTACTCAGCACTTCTGACTGAAGATTGTTGCAAATGCATCAGCCTTATCTTTTACACTGATGTGCTGGGCTCCTCCATCATTGAGGATGGGGATATTTGTGGAGCAGCTCCTCCAGTGAGTTGTTAAATTGTCCAGCACCATTCACGACTGGATGTGGAAGGACTGCAGAGCTTAGATCTGATGTGTTGGTTGTGGGAGCACTGAGCTCTGTCTATCACTTCCTGTTTATGCCTATTTAGTACCTTCACCAGGTTGACACCTCATCTTTAGATCTGCCTGGTACTGCTCCTGGCACGCCCTCCTGCAGTTTCCTTTGAGCCAAGGTTGATCCTCTGGCTTGATGGCAATGGTTGAGTGGGCGATGTACCAGGCCATGAGGTTACAGATTGTGCTGGAGTACAATTCTGCTGCTGTTGATGACCCACAGCGCCTCATGAATGCCTAGTCTTAAACTGCTAGATCGGTTCGAAGTCTGTCCCATTTAGCACAGTGATAGCACCACACAACAAAATGGAGAGTATTCTCAATGTGAAGGCGGGACTTTGTTTCCATAAGGACAGTGCGGTGGTCACTTTTATCTATACTGTCATGGACAGATGCTCCTGAAGCCAGCAGATGATTATGGATGATGTCCAGTATGCTTTTCCCTCTTGTTGACTCCTTCACCACCTTCCACAGACCCGGTCTAGCAGTTATATCCTTTAGCGCCCGACAAGCTCGATCAGTAATGCTGTTGCTGAGACACTCTTGGTGGTGAACATTGAAATCCCCCACCAAGAGTACATTCTGTGCCTTTGCCACCCTCAGTGTTTCCTCCAAGTGTTGTTCAACATGGAGGAGCACTGATTCATCAGCTGAAGGAGGACAATACTTGATAACCAGTAAGAGGTTTCCTTGCCCATGTTTAGCCTGAAGCCATGAGACCTCATGGGGTCCAGAGTCGACGTCAAGGACTCCTGGGGCAACTCCCTCCTGACTGCATGCCACTGTGCAGCCACCTCGGCTGGGTCTGTCCTGCCAGTGGGACAGGCCATATAGAGGGATGGTAAAGGTGGTGTCTGGGGTGTTATCTGGAAGGAATGATTCTGTAAGAATGACTACATCAGGCTGTTGCTTGACTCGTCTGTGAGACAGTTCTCCCAATTTCAGCATGTGCTCCCAGATTTCAGTGAGGAGAACTTTGCATGGTCAACAGAGCTGTTTGTGTTTTTGCCGTTGTATTTTCTGGTTCCAAGGTCAATGCCAGGTGGTCCAGGGTTTCATTTCTTTGTTGTGAGTGTCTAGCGATTGATACGACTGAGTGGCCTGTGAGGCCATTTCAGAGGGCAGTGGAGAATCAACCACATTGCTGTGGCTCTGGAGTCACATGGAGGCCAGATTTCCTTCCCTAAAGGGCATTAGTGAACCAGCTGGGCTTTTCTGATA
>NC_057757.1:9986884-9987384 GCF_004010195.1 Chiloscyllium plagiosum
CATAGAATTATAATGTGCAACATTCACTTAGAATCGAAAGGAAATATGCTACAGAGAACATCATTTATCATATCCAGTCCGAGTTGGTGCAGCTATGAATATGAACTCTCATATCTTATTAATATATTGCATTCCTATATATTGCTTGCATTTTAAAACTGGACAATACCTGTCCTACATATTGACCAAATAGTCTGTTTGCATTATTTCAACTGTTTCACATTCTCCCAAAGATTATAATCCTGTGTTGGGATTAACTCAATCTTTCTTCAATTTTGAAACAGTAATAAACTGGAAATACTTAGCAGATCAGGGAGCATCAGAAACAGCTAATGTTAATGATTTTTCCTGAAATTGTCAGAGTTTAAATGGCCTGGTAGGCGAACTCTGTTTGTCTTGCCACAGATGCTGTCAGACCAGCTCAGTTTCTCCAGCAATTGACTTCTTATTTCAGATTTCCAGCATTTACAGTATTTTACTCTTGTTCATTTCTTTCTTAG
>NC_057758.1:0-10900 GCF_004010195.1 Chiloscyllium plagiosum
TTTTTCAGATATAGAATAACATACAGGCGGGAGTGTGTTACAGACCGGAGTCAACTCCAGGCATTTGGAATGCTTTACATACAGAATTACAGATGCCCGGGTGTGAGTTACAGCCTTGAATCTAATCGTGGGGGGGTGGTGCAAGCTGATTTATATATACAGTAACAGATACCTGGGGACGAGTTACAAGCTGGAACCTAATCGAGAGGTTGGGGTGGTTTATATAAAGAACAACAGATACCCAGGACTGAGCTACAAAGTGTAAGCTAACTGAGCGCTTCAGATGGTTTATATTCAGAACAACAGATACCCGAGAGTGGCTTCCAGATTGAAATCTAATTGTGGAGTTCAAGGTTGCTTCAACATAGAATATCAGATATCAGGGAGTGAGTTAGAGCCTGGAATCTAATCGAGAGGTTCAGGGTGGTTTATAGACAGAATAACAGATATCCGGGAGGGTGTTACAGACTGGAAGCTAATCGAGAGTTTCAGGGAGCCTTATATTTAGAGTAACAGATACCTAGGAGTGAGTTATAGACTGAAATCTAATCTAAGGGTTTTTATAGAGACTAACAGAAACCCAGGAGTGATTTACAGACTGGAATCTAATCGAGGGGATTGGGGGTGGTTTATTTAGAGAATAACAGATACTCGGGAATGAGTTATACACTGGAATCTAATCAAAAGGTTAAAATACAGACTATCAGATACCTGGAGTGAGTTACAGACTGGAATGTAATCGAGGGGTTCAGGGTGGTTTATATATAGAATAACAGATACTTGGGAGTGCGTGACTGACTGGAATCTAATAGAGGGCCTCAGGATGGTTTATATATAGAATAACAGATACCCAGGAGTGAGTTACAAACTGGAATCTAATTGAGGGTTTCAGGGTGGTTTATATACAGAATAACAGATACCTAGGAAAGAGTTACAGACTGGAATCTAACTGAGGGCTTCAGGGTGGTTTATGTACAGAATAACAGATACTCAGGAATTATTTGCAGACTGAAATCTAATTGTGGCATTCAGGGTGGTTTAAACATAGAATATCAGATATCCGGGAGTGAGTTACTGACAGGACTGTCATCGACGGGTTTAGGGTGTTTTGTACGTAAAATAAGACATGCCAGCGAGTGTTTTGCAGAATGGAATCTAATTGAGAGGTTTGGTGTCGTTAACACATTCAATAACAGATACCTGGGAATGATTCACAGACTAGAATCTAATCCAGGAATTTGTGGTACTTTATATAACGAATAAAAGATACCTGGGAATCGTTACAGCCTGGAATCTAATGAAGTGTTTCAATGTCACTTAAACACAGAGTAACAGATCATAGGATTTTATTACAGCCTGGAATCGAATCGATAGATTCAGCGTCATCTATAGATGGGAGTGGGTGAAAGACTGAAATCGAATCGAGAGGTTTGGGATGGACGAGAGATAAGATAACAGATACCTGTGAGTGAGTTACAGACCGGACTCTAATCTAGATGTTCAGGGTGGTTTATGTACAAAATAACGCATACACGTAACAGAATGGATTCTAACTTAAATATTCAAGATGTTTTATGCATCGTATAACAGATACCCAGACTGAAATCTCATCTTGAGGTTCAGGATGGTTGATATATAGAAAAACATACAGGGTGGAATGAGTTAAAGACTGTGATTTATTCGAGGTGTTCAGAATCATTTATTTGTAGAAAAACAGATATGCGAAGGTGAGTTACAGAATGAGAACATAATCGAGTGGTTCAGTGTGGCATATACACAGACGAACAGATACCCGGGTATGAGTTACAGTCTGGAATCTAAACGAGGTATTCAGGGTGGTTTATATACAAAATAACAGATACGCGGGAGGGAGTTACAGACTGGAATCTAATCGAGGGGTTCAGGGTGGTTTATATATAGAATAACACGTACCCGGGACAGAGTAACAAACTGGAATCTAATTGAGGGGTTCGGGGTGGTTTATATACAAAATAAAAGATACCCGGGAGGGAGTTACAGACTGGAATCTAATCGAGGCGTTCGGGGTGGTTTATGTACAGAATAACACGTACCCGAACTGAGTAACAGATTGGAATCTAATCGAGGGGTTCAGGGTGGTTTATATACAAAATAATCGATACCCGGGAGGGTGTTACAGACTGGGATATAATCGAGGCGTTCGGGGTGGTTTATGTACAGAATAACACGTACCCGAACTGAGTAACAGATTGGAATCTATTCGAGGGGGGTGGGGTGGTTTATACACAGAATTAAAGATACCTGGGAGTGCGTTACTGACTGGAATCCAATCGAGGGGTTTGGGGTGGTTTATATACAGAATTACAGATACCCGGAAGTGAGTTACAGACTGGAATCTAATCGAGGGGTTCAGGGTGGTTTATATACAGAATTACAGATACCCGGGAGTGAGTTACAGACTGGAATTCAATCGAGGGGTTCGTGTGGTTTATATACAGAATTGCAGATACCCAGGAGGGAGTTACAGACTGGAATCTAATCGAGGGGCTCGGGGTAGTTTATATACACAATTAAAGATACCTGGGAGTGAGTTACAGGCTGGAACCTAATCGAGGGGTTCGGGGTGGCCTATATACAGAATAACACGCACCCAGGACTGAGTAACAGACTGGAATCTAATTGAGGGGTTCGGGGTGGTTTATAAACAGAATAACAGATACCCGGGAATGAGTTACAGACTGGAATCTAATCAAGGGGTTCGGGGTGGTTTATATACAGAATTAAAGACACCTGGGAGTGAGTTACAAACTGGAATCGAACCGAGGAGCTCGGGATGGTTTATTTACAGAATTAAAGATACCTGGAAGTGAATTACAGACTGGAATCTAATCGAGGGGTTCAGGGTGGTTTATATACAGAATAACAGATACCCGGAAGGGAGTTACAGACTGGAATCTAATCGAGGGGTTCGGGGTGGTTTATATACAGAATTACAGATACCTGGGAGTGAGTTACAGACTGGAATCTAATCGAGGGTTTCGGGGTGGTTTATTTACAGAATTAAAGATACCTGGGAGTGAGTTACAGACTGGAATCTAATCGAGGAGCCCGGGGTGGTTTATTTACAGAATTAAAGATGCCTGGGAGTGGGTTACAGACTGGAATCTAATCGAGGGGTTCAGGGTGGTTTATATACAGAATAACAGATACCCGGGAGGGTGTTACAGACTGGAATCTAATCGAAGGGTTCGGGGTGGTTTATATACAGAATTACAGATACCCGGGAATGAGTTACAGACTGGAATTCAATCGAGGGGTTCGTGTGGTGTATACACAGAATTACAGATACCCGGGAGGGAGTTACAGACTGGAATCTAGTCGAGGGGTTCGGGGTGGTTTATTTACAGAATTACAGATACCCAGGAGGGAGTTACGGACTGGAATCTAATTGAGGATTTCGGGGTGGTTTATATACAGAATTACAGATACCCGGGAGGGAGTTACAGACTGGAAGTGTGGCTCATATGCACAATCGCTTATACCTGGGAGTGATTGAGGAGGTCAAGATAGTGTATTTACAGAATATTAGTTACGCAGGGTTGCGTTACATACTGGAATTTAATTGTGGCCCTCCAGATGATTTAAAACTTGAATTCAACACACCTGGGAGTTTTTCATGCAGACTGTAATCTAATGGTGGGATTTATGCTGATTTATATCCCGAATATATCAGGATAATCTACGCATTCAGTGTTTGGAATGACAGTTACCCAAGAATGAGTTACAGGCTGTTTTCGAACTGATTGTTCAAGATTATTTATATATCGAATAAAAGAAATGCAGCAGTGATTTACAGGCGAGAATGTAATCGAGGGGTTCAATGGTGGTTTCGTTATAGGATAACAGATGTCTGGGATTGATGTTATAAACTGGAATCCAATCGAAGGGTTCACCATGGTTTATATTTCGAATAACAGGTACCAGGAAGTGAGGTACAGTCTGGAACCTAATGCAGTGTTTCAGACTCTTTTCTATACAGAATACCAGTTACCCGATGTGAGTTGCAGACTGGGATCTAATCGAGAGGTTTCCAGTAGTTTATGTACAGGAGAACAGACACCTGGGAATGAGTTACAGACTGGAATCTAATTGAGAGGTTTGTGGTGGTTTATATACCGAATAACAGGTACCCAGAAGGCGGTTACAGACTGGTCGAGGATGCAAGGTGATTTATATATAATAACAGATACCCAGGAGTGAGCTACACACTGGAATCAAATGGAGGGGTTGTGGTCGTTTATACACTGAATAAAAGATACCTGAGAGTGACTTCCAGACTGTAAACCTTTCGAGGTGTTTAAGGTGGTTTATATATAGAAAAACAGATGCCCAGGAATGAATCAAAAACAAACTAATCAACCTGTTCAAGGTGGTGTTCAGTGTGGTTTATATATAGAATACCAGATGCCCAGGAATGAGGTACAGACTGGTACCTACCGCAATGCTTCAGGCTGTTTTATATATAGAATACCAGTTATCTGGAAGTGAGTTACAGACTGGGATATAATCGAGGTATTCAGAATGGTTCATGCAAAGATTAACAGATACCTGGGAGTGAGTTACAGACTGGGATCCAGTCGAGCTGTTTAGTGTTGCTTAGATAGAGAATAAACGATGCTTAGGAGTGAGTTAAAGACCAAAGTCTAATCGATAGGTTCGAGGTGGTTTACATATAAAATAACACATCGCTGGGAGTGTGTTACAGACTGGAATCTAACTGAGGCTCTAAGGATGAGTTACGTTTAGAATAGCACATACACAGTAATGAGTTACAGACTGGAATTTAATTGCTGCATTCAGGATGGATTAAAATGCGATAGCAGATACCCTGGGTGTATTTTGTCTTTACAGAGAAGAGTCTAATGTTGGGATTTATGACGATTTAAACATCGAATATCATATATCTGGGAGTGAGTGACAGACTGGAATATAACCGAGGGTCTTGTGGTTTCGATGCAGAATAATAGAACTTTGGAAGTGGGTACAGACTGGAATCTAATCAGGTTGCCTTTACATATAGTATAACAGATACCTAAGAGGGAGTTGCAGGCTGATTTGTTTTCAAGTGGTTCATGGTGGTTTCGGTTAAGAATAACAGCTCCCTGGCAGTGATGTACAGACAGGAATCTAATCGAGGGATTTGGCATGGTTTATATACAGAATAGCAGGGACCAGCGAGTGAGGTACAGATTGGAATCCAATCGATGGGGTTGGGGTGGTTTAGATATCGAACAAAAGATAACTGAGAGTGACTTACAGAGTGCAATCGAACCGAGAAGTTCAGGATGGTTTATGCATGCAATAACAGATACCCAGGATTGAGTTACAGACTGGAATCTAGGCAAATGTACAGAGTGTTTAATACAAAGAATAACAGGTACCTTGTATTGTACAAGTACGAGTTACAGACTGGACTCTATTAGAAGGGTTCAGGATGGTTGATACATAGAATAACAGATCCTGGGAAATGGTTACAGTCTGAAATGCAATGGAAGTGCTCTGGATTGTTATGATATAGAATAAGACATAGCTGGAATTGAATTACAGACTGGAATCTAATCGAGGCGTTCAAGTTGGTTAACACAGAGAATAATGGATACTTGAGAGTGAGTTCCAAACTTGAATCTCATTGAGATGTTCTGCGCGTTCGATATAAGGAAGAACAAATACTCAGGAATAAGTACATACTGGAATCAAATGAAGGGGTTTCGGATAATTGATAAAGTGAATACAGATATCCATAAATAAGTTGCGCAACATAAATTAATTGGTGGATATGGGGTGGTGTATAGGCAGAATAACAGATACCCAGGAGAGAGTTGCAGACTGGAATGTAATGCAATATTGTAGGTTGTTTATATAACAGATAACAAGGATTGATTTACAGACTGAAGTCTAATCGAATTACTCAGAGAGGTGTATATATAGAATGACAGATGCGCAGGAGTGAGTTACAGTCGAGACCAAATGAGGTGTTCAGGCTGGTTTATACGTAGAATAACAGATAACTCAGAAGTGAGGTACAGACTGGAATCCAGTCGAGATGTGTGGGATGGTCTACATATAGAATAACAGGTACTTTAGTTTGAGTTACAACTGGAATCTATCGAGGGGTGAGGATTGTTTGCACAGAATAACAGATTCGAATAGACTGGAATCAAATGAAAGGTTTCAGGATCATTTATAAAGAGATACTCAGAAGTGCGTTGCAGAACAGAATCGAATAGAGGAACACTGTGTGTTTTTTTTTAATACAGAATAACAGCTACGCCTGAGTAAGTTACAGACCGGAATCTAGCTAAGGGTTTCAGGGTGCATTATATACAGAGAGGTTCAGAATGGTTTATATAGAGAATAACAGATACCCGGGAGGGAGTTACAGACTGGAATCTAATCGAGGTGCTCGGTGTGTTTTTGTCATGTATAATAGATTCCCAAAATTATTAGGAGACTGGACTTTAATCGTGGCTTCTGTGTGACTTTATATACAGAATAATAGGCACGGGAGTGAGTTACAAATTGGAATGTAATCGAAATGTTTAGGGTGGATTTTGTACAGAATAATAGATACCTGGGATTGCGTTACACCTTTGAATGAAATTAATGTGTTTCGTTGATGTATATATAGAATAACAGATACCCAGGAATCAATTACCCTGCTCCTCAGGTGCTAACTGACCTGCTGTGCACCACACTCCCGACTCTGATCTCCAGCATCTGCATTCCTCAGTTTCTTCTTATGCTCTTAACAGCCGATTCATGTGTCTTACTAAGCATCTTCTCCACCCATTTAAAATGACACGCTGCACTTAGCAGCTCATAAATCTGTCAAACTGCGCAAACAGACATTGAACATCAACTCTAGATATGATCCCAGGAGTGGATTGAGTAATGTTGGATAGAATTTTGTGGTAACAGCTCATAAGCGTTTCAAATGTAGTGCGAAGGTCTTCAACAACAATTTAAATAGTAATCTGCCGTGAAAGGTCATAGATCTGTCAAATTAAGCAATTTAAAAACCTAATCATGAAGCACACTAGCATTCGAGATGGTCAGCACACATATACTTTTAATCGCCGTTTAGATTCGTAGAAAAGACTTTTACAGCTCATGAAAAATGTCATAATAAGCAAATAGAGCATTACTAGTCTCCTAAAATAGCACAGATTTCACTCACGCAGAAAATGCCATAACGCTCATAAATATGTCAAATTAAGTAAACAGGCGGAGATCATTTATTAAAACTAGCATTTTGCTCTCAACAACTCGTAAGGCTGCCAGATGTTCTCCACAGATCTTCAATACCGACTTAAAATAGGATAATGCTCTTATAAACTTATATATCTGTCAAATAAAGAGACAGACGCCCATCGCCCACTGAACAGAGCAAACTTCTTGAACACTTCATAAATCTGTCAGGTTGAACAAACGGAAAATCAAAACTCACTTGAGAGAGGAGATTGTTTGTAACAGTTTGCAAATCTATCGAATTTAACAAATAGAAATTTACTGTCCAATAAAAATAGCACACAGATCTTGAAATCTCAAAATCTGTGAATTTAAGCAACCGGAATTTCAAGACCCATGTAAGATTCTACCCCCACCCCTCTTTTAACAGCTCTGAAATACCTTAAATGAAGTTGACAGTCCATCAACACTCCTTTAAGTTGACATTCCGGTAATAACAATTTACCGACGTGTCAGATTTAGCAAACAAATAGACCCACACACTTAAAATTTCCTAATGCTTTCAACAGCTCAGACATCTTTCAAAGTAAACGAAAAACAAACATATAAATCCACATTAAAAATGTACAATTACTCAGTGATCACACATCTATCATATTTACTGAGCATCTATGTTCAAACTCCATTGAAGATAGGATAATGCACTTTAAAGATCATCAGTCTGTCAGATGTCGCATTCAGACCATCATCATGCACTTAACTTAAAATAAGTTAACAGATCATAAATTTTCCCACTTAAGCAAGCTGAACTTCAACACCCATGCAGATTATCAGACCTGTCTCATGAGCCTCATAAATACATCAAATTAAGAAAAGAGATTTTTAAACCGCTATGCAACAACATATTACAATAATTATGGGCTCACGAAATTGTCACGTTAATATACAGATCTTCAACAACCCTTAAATGAATCATGCTGCACATAAATCTATCAAATTAAGATGTTCACTGCGTCTCTTGCAGAGTCGCTGTCAGACCCAACAGTCGAGAAAAATGCCATCCGTGCATTCCAAAGAGGGCACCACTTTTCTCTTTCTCTGCCTGGTCTTCCGGAGTGCCCTGAGCGCCTGCACCAACTGACGTGTGTTGCAAATTCTGATTTGTGCCTGGGGCGTGGCTGGCGGGGCAGGTCTACGACGTGGTGACCCTGCAGCCCATGGGGGCCTTTGTCATCGATGTGAACAACTGGCGCATGGGTACTGGGAGCTGCATCCTTTGTGACAATGAACTACTGAATGGCGTGCTGCCTGTGTCAGTCGAGGACTGGCGCACACCGGGCTCTTGCCAGCGTTCGCTCTCCAGTCGGCTTTACCAATCGGCAGCCAAGTTGTCAGAGTCCGCCACCTCCTCCATCCAAGAACGACTGGCGTGCGGACATTCCAGTGGTAACGCTCAAAGTTGGTGCCCAGATGGTGCTGGCTGGATCCCAATCCAAGATGGTGGAGTTTGGCAACATCCGCTCCCAGAGTGATTGCTACAGTTTCGCCAGTCACCAGTTCCAATGCCGCCACTACCAGTATCGTGTGAAGGACAAGCCCCTCATGTCTCCCGATTTCCAACACCCTCTCCAGTCTCCCAACCAGTTCTGTCAGTCACGACAAGGACCCCTACCAGAAGCTGGTGGCGACCTACGGTACCCACTACCTCACGGCAGTGGAGCTGTGTGGGCGTTATAAGGATGTGACGGCTATTCGGACGTGCGAGGCAGCATTCGAGGGCTACACCGCCGTGGAGGTGAAGGACTGCCTGTTGTGGGGGCTAGTGTCACAGTGGGGCAGACCACCACAAGCTCGCAGAGCTACAAGCGATGCCAGGAGGAGGCGAGGTCCATGAAACTCCACAAGAACTTCCAGCAGGCCTTCAGTGACCGGGAGACGGAGGTGACAGGGGGCCATGCCAGCCAGGGCGTCGACCCGTTCTTCTCTGGGGACAAATCGGCCTTCACCCGCTGGACGGACAGCCTGCTCACCTCCCCGGGCCTTGTACACTACGCCCTAGCGCCACTCCACCACCTGCTGCCCGCTGGCGACCCCAGGCAGAAGAACGTGCGGCGCTACTTTGGCGAATACATCATGGGCAAAGCCCTCTCCCAGAAATGTGGTACAGGCAATCCGTGCCCTCACGGGTCCTACCGTGACACGAGCCAACCCTGGTCCTGCCTGTGCCGCGAGTACTGCCGCGTGGACCGGAACTGCTGTTCCAAGGTTAAGGGGTTGGGCCGCCCCGGTGGTCAGTGTCAAGGAGGGCCAGGAACTTTGGGGGGGACTACTTCGAGAGCACCGACGGCTACGTGGTGATCAAGTATGGCGAGGCGCAGACCAGGACAGCTGTGATCTCAGGCAACAATTACCCCAAGTGGAACGCCAGGCTGGACCTGGGTGAGGTCAAGGCCGAGAGCGGGCACAAGCTGACGTTCGAAGTCTGGGATAATGACAGTCCAAAAAGCGATGAACTCCTGGGCAAGTGGCAGGTCAGACTGACCTCCGGCACCCACAGCGAGGTCTGCTTCCTCAACTATGGCCAAGTGACCTCCGACTACACCTTCACCTGCGGCCTGCACCTGGGTGGTGCCAACCTGCCAGGATTACAGGCCCGGCCCTGGCAGTGTCCCCTTCACCACTGCCCTGGGTTGAAACAACCGCACCTTCCTTCTCAACACACGCTGGCCCACCAACTGCTCCAAATCGCCATAAACACTTAATCTAATTTCCCTGACCTTTACCTCTGACAGTGTCTTTACCGGACAGTATCCCCGCTATCACCATTGCAGCATTGTAAGCGCCGTACAACGTGAGATGCTCTATGTCATTACATCGAAAAGGTTTGAAGGCTTTTTTCCAACCACGGAAGCAGCTCAGTGCACAAGAAGGTGCATTTGTATAGTCTTTCACTTTCTCAATAAATCTAACTATGCATTTAGCCTGTTTAATGTGATCTGTCTGCACGGGGCACACTCGGTCAGCGAGCTTGTGGAGTGCTGTGGGGCTGTACATAATGGACATGGGGGCGGGGGGGAATAAAAGAAAAAAGTATCCTTGAGCAATTACACATCAAGAAAAGACAACTGAAACACATTGGTTACAACGGATGAATTTGAGCACAGGACAAATGAAGCTGTGATACATAGAACATAGAACATACAAAAATACAGCGCAGTACAGGCCCTCGATGTTGCGCCGATCCAAGCCCACCTAACCTACACTAGCCCACTATCCTCCATATGCCTATCCAATGTCCACTTAAATGCCCATAAAGAGGGAGAGTCCACCACTGCTACTGGCAGGGCATTCCATGAACTCACGACTCGCTGAGTAAAGAATCTCCCCCTAACATCTGTCCTATACCTACCACCCCTTAATTTAAAGCTATGCCCCCTCGTAATAGCTGACTCCATACGTGGAAAAAGGTTCTCATGGTCAACCCTATCTAAACCCCTAATCATCTTGTACACCTCTATCAAGTCACCCCTAAACCTTCTTTTCTCCAATGAAAACAACCCCAAGTGCCTCAGCCTTTCCTAATACGATCTTTCTACCATACCAGGCAACATCCTGGTAAAACTCCTCTGCACCCGTTCCAGTGCCTCCACATCCTTCCTATAGTATGGCAACC
>NC_057758.1:11299-36000 GCF_004010195.1 Chiloscyllium plagiosum
ACCGCACTATTTATCTGGGTGGCAACTTTCAGAGATCTGTTTACATGGACACCAAGATCCCGCTGCTCATCCACACTCCCAAGTATCCGACCATTAGCCCAGTACCCCGTCTTTTTGTTACTCTTACCAAAGTGAATCACCTCACACTTACCTACATTGAACTCCATTTGCCATCTTTCTGCCCAGCTCTGCAACTTATCTATATTGATACATTGATGCAACAGCTGGTCAAGGATCAGCTTAACTTCCTCACGAACATAATAATATCTACGAAAAAGATACATTGAAGAAAATGCGCAGATGCTTGCGCCCATCGTGATTGTAGAGAGTGGGAGTGAAATGGAAGGTGTTCCAATGCATTACATGAGGAAAGTGTAGGAGCTAGCTGGAAGGGAATTTGCTCCCTTCGATTTGTGTGGGATGGGGGTGCATGTGAAGGGAGTTTGTCCCATTTGGAATTGTTAGACCGGGGTTGGAAACAAAGTGGCTTCAGACCATTGGGTTTGAGAGGTGTGGGAATGAACTGGAATGAGTTGGAATCAATTGGGATTAATGCAGTGTAGGCGTGAACGGGGAAGGGTTTGGATTAATTGGGATTGCGTAGAACAACAGCAAAGAGAAACGCATTGGGTCCATTGCGATCATGTAGAATAAGAATGCACAAGAAGGAGTTTGGTTAATTAGGATGACATAGAATTGGAGTGAGCAGGAAATGGCTTGGGTCCGTTGGGATTGTGCGGAGCGTCTGAGAACAGGAATGAAACAAAAGCCAAAGTTGATGGAATAGCTCAGCAGGTCTGGCAGCATCTGTAAGAAGAAATCAGAGTTAACATTTTCGGTCTGGCAATCCTTCCTCAGAAATAGAAATCTTATGTGTCTATTGGGATTGTGAAGGATAGGAATGAACGAGAAGGGGTTTCGGTCAGACAGGATCGCATAAAGTGGGTGTGAGTGGGAAGTGCTTTGGGTCCTTGGTGATTGTGCCCCCACTGACAGTGAATGGAAAGGGGATTGGATGCATTGGGGTTCTGCAGAATGTGACAGAAGTTGTCTCTAACCTGTACAAATTTGGCTTGAGGGAGGAAATTGGAGCGGCAGGAGGAAACCCATACAGACACGGAGAGAATGTGCAAACTTCATACAGAGAGTCGCCCAAGGCTGGAATCGAACACGGGTTCCTGGAGCTGTGAGGCAGCTGTGCTAAATGCTGAGCCTACATCACGGTGAAAAGCCCTTTCGCCCAACTGGGAGCATGCCAACTGAAATGTTCATCCCCTCCAATCCCATTTCACTGCACTTGTCCCATATCCTTCTAAACCCTTCCTCGCCATGTATTTGTCCAAATGCCTTTTAAATGGTGTTCGTGAACCCACCTCAACCACTTGCCATGGAGCTCCTTTTTTTTTAATTGAAAATGCCCACCGGGCTCCCTGTTCCTCCTGCCCCTCTCACCTTAAACTGATGCCGGCTCGTCCTCGATTCTCCAACCCTGGGGAAAATGATTGAGTTCATTCATCCTATCCAAACCTCTCATGCTATTATATACTTCGATAAGATTCCCTCTTAGTCTCCTTTGCTCTCATGGAAAGAAGTCCGAGCTGGTCAAACCTCTCTCTATAAAACTCCTGGCAATATCCTTGTAAATTTCTTCGGCACTCTCTCCTGTTTAATAACATTCCTCTTTTCGCAAGGTGAACCAACCTGAACACAGTACTCGAAGTTCAGACTCACCAACCTCCTATAAAATAGTAAGATAACTTTCAAACTCAGCACTGAATGTCCTGACTGAAACGGCCAATGTGCCAAAAGCCTTATTCACTGCCCTGTCTACCAATGAATCCACCTTCAGAAAACCGTGCACCTGAACTCAAACATCCCTCTGTTCCACTACACTATTTAAGGCCCTGCCATGCACCATGAAGCTCCGACTTTGATTTGACTTTCCAAAATGCAAAACCTCACACTCATCGAAAGTAAATTACATTTGATATTTTTCGGCCCGCTTCCCCAGCTGATCAGGGTCCTGATGGAGTTTTTGATAACATTCCTCACTGCCCATGTTACCGCCTATTTTCCTGTCGTCTGCAAAGTTACTAATCATGGCTTGTACATTCTCCTGCCAATAATTGACAGCGATAACAAAACGGCAATGGGCCCAGTCCTGACCCCTGAGGCAATCCACTGGTCTGGTCACCGGGCTCCAATGTGACAAACATCCTTCCACTATTACCATCTGCTTCCTCTGCAAAGTTACTAATCATGGCTTGTACATTCTCCTGCCAATAATTGACAGCGATGACAAAACGACAATGGGCCCAGCACTGACCCCTGAGGCAATACACTGGTCACAGGGCTCAAATGCGACAAACATCCTTCCACTATTACCATCTGCTTCCTACCATCAAGCCAATTATGTGTCCAATTTGCCAACTCCACCTGGATTCTGTGCAATCTAACCTTCCAGTGCAGTCTCCCATGTTGAACCTTATCAAAGGTGTTACTGAAATCTGGATAGACTACTTCTATTAGTTCCTACTATTTCAATTCTGTCAGAACACTTAAAGTACCTTTAACTAGGTATCCGCTCGCTAAGCTAACACCGAGACGCACCATTACAAACTTTTCACTGTAGTCATTTGAGTGCGCATGATAATAAAGGCTGTTTACTGTTTCAAACATCTTATATCAGCATTTTGCCTTATAACCCGCAGTAAAGCATCTGTGAGAACATTTTCACGACCCGCATCATGTGCAATTTAGAACATAAAACATTACAGCCCAGTACAGGCCCTTCAGCCCTCGATGTCCTGTCGACCCGTGAAACCAGTCTGAAGCCCATCTAACCTACACTATTCCATTTTTATCAGCATGTCTATCAAATCACCGTTTAAATGCTGTTAAAGTTGGCGAGTTTACTACTGTTGCAGGCAGGCTGTTCAAAGCCACTACTATTAGATGAGATTACATTACAGCGTGGAAACAGGCCCTTTGGCCCAACAAGTCCACACCGACCCGCTGAAGCGCAACCCACCCATACCCCTACATTTACCCCTTACCTAACACTACGGGCATTTTAGCATGGTCAATTCACCTGACCTGCACATCTTTGGACTGTGGGAGGAAACCGGAGCACCCGGAGGAAACCTACAGTCAGTCGCCTGAGGCGGGAATTGTACCCGGGTCTCAGGCGCTGTGAGGCAGCAGTGCTAACCACGGTGCCACCGTGCCGCCCACCAGAGTAAAGAAACTACCTTCGACAACTATCCTATATCTATCATTCCTCAATTTAAATCTATGTTCCCCCGCCGTACTAGTCGTCGTCATCTGAGGAAAAAGTCTCTCACTCAATGTAATCCTCGGATTTTCTCATACATCTCAATTGTCACCTCTCAACTTTCTTCTTTCGAATGAAAACAGCCTCAAGTCCCTCAGCCTTTGCTCGTTAGACCTTCACTCCATACCAGGTAACATCCTGGTAAATCCCCTCTGAACACTTTCCGAAACTTTCACATGTTTCTTATAATGCAGTGACCAGAAGTGTATGCGATTCTCCCAGCGGGGCCGCACCAGTGATTTACACAGCTGCAGCATGACATCACGACTCTGAAACATAATCCCCCCACTAATAAAAGCTAACACACTGTATGTCGTTGTCACAACCCTATCAACCTGGGTGGCAACTTGCAGAGATCCATGCACACAGACACCGAGGTCTCTCTGCTGTAACAAACTGCCAAGAATCTTACCATGAGCCCAGTCCTCTGCATTCCTGTTACACCATCCCGTTTGTAAATGAAATGCCTGTCCCATTCGACTCCAATGAAATAATCTGTTGTTCTTAACTCGTTCCTGAAATGTCGAAGGATTGTAAATAGGGATACACTATCATGTAGCAGTTACTACTTTGAAGATGGTCTGGGAAATTCCGTCTTCACATTCCTTGTTGTCATTCTATTGATGTCGTGCCCTAAGAATGTCACTCCGGCTATTGCAAGTTCTGTTTTCCTACGTTTATAACCAATATTGCATTCCAGAGTCTGCAATGCCTCTGTCAAATGTTACATGCAATTTCTCCATGGATGGCAAAATACCACTAAGTCGTCTATGAAGATTGGGCAATGAGTTAATCCAGTCACAAATCTGTCCATTCCCCCTTTGGAATGTTGCTGGTGCGTTTGTCATTCCAAAGGGCATCACTTTAAATCGATATTGCCAATTATAAGTCTTCCACTCTCTCTGACAATGCTCTTTGCCAGTAACTGCGAAGTAAGTACAACTCACTGGTGGAAGTGACTTATTCCACACTTTCTACACAATCTTCCACCCTTGGAATTGGACATGACTCATAGAACATAGAACATTCCAGTGCAGGACAGGCCCTTCGGACCTCAATGTTGCACTGACCTGTGAAACCAATCTGAAAGCCATTTAACCTGTACAATTCCATTTTAATCCATATATTTATCCAATGACCATTTAAGTTGGCGAGTCTACGACTGATCGGAAACGCCGTTGCTACTGTCTGTGTAAATAATCTACCTCTGACATTTGTCCTACAACAATCACTCCTTAATTTCAAGCTATGTCCTCTCACGCTGGCCATCACCACCGAGGAAATAGGCTCTCAATCTCCACCCTATCCAATCCTCTGCTCAGCCTGTATGTCTCTATTAAGTCACCTCTTCACTTTCTTTTCTGAAATGGAAGCAACCTGTAATCCCTCATTTTTCCTCATAAGACTTTCCCTCCATAGCATACAACATCTTGATAAATCTCCTCTGCACCCTTTCAAATGCTTCCATATCCTTCCGGAAATGCAACAACCAGAACTGTTCATAATACTCCAAGTGCAGCCACATCAGGGATTTGTGCAGCTGCAACATGACCTCCTGGCTCCGAAACATAATCACTCCATGAATAAAAGCTAATACACTATTCAGCTTCTTAAATACTCTGTCAACGTGGATGGCAACTTTTAGGGATTTATGCACATGGACACCGAGATCTCTCTGCTCATCCACACGATCAAGAATCCTAACATTCGCCCAGGGCTCTGTAATCCTGTTACTCCTTCCAAAATGAACCACCTCACATTTTCCCGCGTTAAATTCCATTTGCTACGTTCCAGCTCAGCTCTGAAGCTTTATGTATGTCCCTCTGTAGACTGCAATATTCTTGAGCACTGTCCACAACTCCATTGAGCTTATTGTCGTCTGCAAATTTACAAACCCACCATTCTCCGCCCCCATCTGGTCATTTATAAAAATTACAAACAGCAGTGGACCTAAAACAGATCCTTGAGGTAAACAATTCGGAA
Source organism: Chiloscyllium plagiosum (assembly GCF_004010195.1). Lineage (NCBI taxonomy): Eukaryota > Metazoa > Chordata > Chondrichthyes > Orectolobiformes > Hemiscylliidae > Chiloscyllium > Chiloscyllium plagiosum. Next base: position 16,617 of record NC_057758.1, read on the forward strand.
CTGAACACCAGGATGAACATTTCCCATCAATCATCACTTCTGTCTTCTTACAGCTCGCCAATTTCTGATCCAAACCGCTAAATCATCCTCCATCCCATGCCTTTGTACTTTCCGCATAAAGCTACCGTGGGTAGCCTGATCAAAAGTTTTACTAAAATACATATACACCTCATCAACTACTTTACCCTTATCCACCTGTGTGGTCACCTTCTCGAAGAATTCAATAAGGTTTGTGAGGCATGACCTGCCTTTCATAAAACCATGTTGATTTCCCATAATCAAGTTATTCATTTCCCAATCATTATAAATACTATCTCTTCTAACCTTTTCCAAAACTTTACCCAGTACCGAAGTAAGGCTCACTGGTCTATAATTATCTGGGTTTACTACTTTCCTCTTCTTGAATATTGAGATAACATTTGCAATCCTCCAGTCTTCTGGCACTATTTCCGTAAGCAATGATGACATAAAGTTCAAAGCCAACGCCTCTGCAATCTCCTCCGTGGCATCCCAGAGAATACGAGATTAAATTCCATCCACTCCGGGGATGTATCTTCTTTCACAGTTTCCAAAATGGCTGCCACATCCTCTTTATGAATCTCAATCCCATCAAGTCCAATAGCATGTATCTCAGTATTGCCCTCGACAACATTGTGCGTTTCCAGTGCGAATACTAACAAAAGATATTCAATTAGGGCCTCTCCTATCGCTTTGGGCTCTATGCACAACTTCTCACTATTGTCCTTCACTGGGTCTGATCTTACTCTCGTCATTCTTTTATTCCTGACATATCTACGGACAGCTTTAGGGTTTTCCTTGATGCTGTCTGCCAATGATTTCTCATGTCCCCTCCTGACACTTCTTAGCTCTCTCTTTAGATCCTTCCTGCCTACCTTGTATTTCTCAAGCTCCAGAGCTAAGCCTTCACACCTCATCTTACCGTAAGCCTCCTTTTCCTCTTGACAAGGGATTCAACTTCTTTATTAAACTATGGTTCCTCGCCTCGACCACTTCCTCCCTGCCTGACAGCGACATTCTTATCAAGGACATGCAGTTGCTGTTCCATGAACAAGCTCCACATTTCAATTGTGCCAATCACATACAATGTCCCTTACCTTCCTACGCATCCTAAATAAGATCAGATTTAGTCACGGTGTGGACATTATGATAATCAATGCAGATTGTCCCAACTTCCCAAATTCTATACTCAATGCCCTGACTCCGAACAGACGTTTTCTTAAATCTCTCTCTGGATGCCGATCCATGCTGTCTCTAAGATTCTGTGTTTGTATTTCCCTGTTTGCCAAGAGGTGTGTTCATGGGATGCTACTGTATTTCAGCAGTTAATGAGTAATAGTTAGTGTATCAGGTCAGTTAGGTTTTCGAATAGCTTGCCAATGTATTCTAAACTACAATTTCATTTGATTTATTTTTAAAGGTTGTTTTAAAAAATTAAACAATACACACTTTACAAAACAATTAACATTAACAGCTGTATATATGGAAACAGTATTTTTACAACGGAGGTGACATGCAAAGCAAGACCTCAAACCCCAGTGTTCAACCAGTTTTCAAGAAATGATGACATATCGCAAAGCCCAATTTCAGTCACCACAAAACAGTAACAAATGATTACAAGCCAGTCCAATTACATAAAAAGGAGCATTGCATAGAAATCAGATACCACCCCCCCCACCCGCCCGCGCAACCCAGTAAGCCACCTGTCCCTCCTACCTTCCGGCCATTCTAAGACAGCCGTCCCCTACACCCCTTCCAAGTCTCGTTCCGCCCAATGCCACTTCCGGTTCTCAGTCCGCCCTGACACACCTTCAGGCCATCTCTGCGACAGCCTGTCCTGCTTCCCCAACACCTCCGCCCCCCGCCGCCCACCCCCACCCCCGCCAAGGACCACAGCGATCAGGTTGATCTACTCGCAGTCTGGCTTCCCTAACCGCCCTTCGCACCTTTCGGCCACCTCTAGGACAGCCTGCCCCGCTACTTGCCCGGGGTTAGAGCACTGAAGGCGGCCCATCTACATTCCAGTTCTGACTCTGCCCCTACGTGCCATTTGACTCTCACCCACCCTAGCCCGCCACTGGCCTGTAGACTACCCTGCACTTTCATTTTATCGGGTTTCGACTGTAGTATTTAAATACATTTTGTTTTGCTTAAAACCGAGTGGTTTGACCGGCTGCATCACACCTGGAACACGCACTTTACATCTGCCTTTAAAATAAGAAAACTTTAGGGAGGAGGCTACCATCTTAAAATATTTTCAGGGGTTCTGGTCTGGTCCATAACAACCTCGGAAACAGCCGTACTGATTTTGTGTCATTGGTCAAGGGGATTTGTGTTACGTGGACAGCCTGATGAGGAACATTGACGTCTGTTGTTATTTATGCTTCAGTTCTGCTAACGGACGGAGGGTTTCCTGGAAGATATCTACGGGATATCTCAGGACAATCGTACGCTGCTCTCTGAACCTCGCCTTAATCACAGCATAAACCCCAGTGTTAGTGCAGCAACTCAGAAGTATAAAGCTTAATTCCATAAGAATAATGCGTGGTTGCAGGGTTTGGTAACCCAACCAGGACATGCGGATCCATATAGTGTAGAACATTAGTAAAGGTCACAACATCATTAAATTGGCCGAGAAAGCCAGCAGTAATATGATGGATTTCCTCTGCCTCTCCATCTCTGGGATTCTCCCAACTTTCTGGGAGCCCGGAGTCTCCTGCAGGCTGTGCTGGTCACGAGGATGTTTCTGACAATAAAAGCATTGCACGACAGGATCAGGAGAAACGGGATGCCTGGGGTGAGAGTGCTATAGATGAACTCAGGGGTATCAGGACTAGCACTGACTTAATAGTGAGGGAGCGCCAAAGTTTTGTAGGGTCAGTGCTGAGGAAGGGAGAGAGGGATGGAGAGAATGGAGGGGAGCGATAGAGAGACAGATAGAGATGGAGTGAGAGTTGCACTGAGAAAAAGAGAGAGGGAGACAGCGAGACAGAAACGGAGAAAAAGAATGATTTCAGGAGAAACAGACAGAGAGAAGTGTGTAAAGGGAGGGAGGGTCAGAGAGAGAGCGAAGTCGAGAGTCAGAAGGATAGCTAAACAGACACAGAAATTGAGAGAGGCAGGGACAATAAGTGACAGAGACAGAACCTTTGCCCCATTTTTTAATGAGTTTGAAAACAGTTTACTGTCCTGGAAAATCCGCCTGAAAGTATCTGTGGTCTCCAAGCACCAAATGGACTGTCACGAAACAGACAGTCAGCTCACCATCACATTCTCGGGGAATGGCCTGACCAGAAACACAAACATCCCATCAAGGATTAAATAACGGTAATCACACGTTTCCAGTTTGCAATCACAAAGCATCCCTGTAAACTTGCAGATAAAGGAACTTGGACATGAAATTTCAGACTGATGGATCAGTTGCGATTTGTGCCATGATTATCTGTAGTCAGCAATGAGGAAACATCCCCCTGAACCATTGATGAGGTCACTTATCGCATCTACAGAAAATCACCCCGCCCCCTTCTCTCATGACATTTCTCTATTGATTTGTCCGACTTCATGTTCCCCTTTCTGTGTTTTTGCTCATTTCCCTAAATGCAGATGCCTACGTCATTACCGTTCAGGGAACTCCGAAGCTTTCATTAGGAGAGTATCCTGGAACCTGCGTTCTTCCCCTCCTCTGAATAGGATGCGATCCGTAAATAGCCCTTTTCATCTGTGCCACCTCTTGGCCTCCATGTCCCTATTATCTTCGAAAGGAGTTTTCACGGTTCTCACCCTGTGGTGCTCTTTTTGTAAGATATTTCACCATCCAATCTTCATCCGGATCGCTAGATTCTCACGCACAAACAGGTTTGGTGCATTCAATTCTATTGTGAGCGAAAATGCTGTCCACATTCGAAGATGAACGATTGTCCCCTGCCCCTCCCGGATGCCTCGCGTGATGTTTCCCCTCCACCACGTGCCCAGGGCAACTCAATTCACACCCCTACCAACTATATGCATGGCCATGGATATTCTCTAACTCTCTGTCTTTTGCGCCTCTCATTTCCTCCCCTTGTGTAAGTGCTCAACGCAACAATTGTCCAGGCGTTACCTTTACAGTCACAGAACATAGAACATTACAGCGCAGTACAGGCCCTTCGGCCCTCGATGTTGCGCCGACCAGTCATACCAATCTGAAGCCCATCTAAACTACACTATTCCATGTACAGCCATATGCTTGTCCGATGACGACTTCAATGCACTTAAAGTTGGTGAATGTACTACCGTTGCAGGTAAAGCATTCCATACCCTTACTACTGTCTGAGTAAATAAACTACCTCTGACATCTGTCCTACATCTATCACCCCTCAATTTAAGGCTATGCCCCCTCGTGCTCGCCTTCACCATATTTGAAAAAGGCTCTCCCTGTCCACTCTACTTAACCCTCTGATTATCTTATATGTCTCTATTAAGTCACCACCCAACCTTCTTCTCTCCAATGAAAACAGCCTCAAGTCTCTCATCCTTTCCTCGTAAGACCTCCCCTCCATACCAGGCAACATCCTAGTAAATCTCCTCTGCACCCTTCCCAAAGCTTCCACATCTTTCTTATAAGGTGGTGACCAGATCTGTACACAATACTCCAAGTGCGGCCACACCAGAGGTTTGTACATCTGTAGAATAACCTCACAGTTCCGGAACTCGATCCTTCTATTAATAAAAGCTAAAACACAGTATAACTTCTTAACAACCCTGTCAACCTGGGTGGCAACTTTCAAGGATCTGTGTACCTGGACACTGAGATCTTTCTGCTCATCTACACTAACTAGAATCTTACCATTAGCCCAATACTTTGCATTGCGGTTACTCCGACCAAAGTGAATCACCTCACATTGTCTGCATGAAACTCCATTTGCCACCTCTCAGCCCAGCTCTGCAGCTTAACTATGTATCTCTGTAACCTACAACATCCTTCGTCACTATCCACAACTCCACTGACCTTAGTGTCGTCTGCATATTTACTAACCCACCCTACTACACCCTCATCCTAGTCGTTTATAAAAATGACGAACAGCAGTGGACCCAACACCGACCAGGATGGACTCCAGGATGAACATTTCCCATCAACCACCACCCTCTGTCTTCTTTCAGCAAGCCAATTACTGATCCAAATTGCTATATCTTCCACAATCCCATTCCTCCGAATTTTGTACAATAAACTACTTTGGGGAACCTTATCGAATGACTTCCTGAAATTCATATACACCACACCAACCGGTTTACTCTCATCTACCTGTTTGGTCCCCCTCTCAAAGAACGCAATAAGATTTGTGAGGCACGACCTACCCTTCACAAAACCGTGCTGGCTATCCCTAATCAAATTATCCTTTTCTAGATGATTATAAATCCTATCTCCTATACCTTTTCCATCACTTTATCAACAACTGAAGTAAGGCTCGCTGGTCTATAATTATCAGGGTTGTCTCTATTCCCCTTCTCAAACAGGGGAACCGCATTTGCTATCCTCCAGTCTTCTGGCACTATTCCTGTAGACAATGATGATTTAAAGATCAATGTCAAAAGCTCATCAATCTCCTTCCTGGCTTTCCATAGGATCCAATGATAAATCCCATCCACCCCAGGAGACTTATCTATTTTCACACTCTGCAGGATTTCTAATACCTCTTCCTTGTGAACCTCAATCCCACCTAGTCTCGTATCCTAGCTCGTGCTAGAGACGGGAATGATCATTTCCCTTCCTCGGTTTCACTTGATTTGTTATAGTCTTCTGTACTGAAATATGGTGAAATATTGCTCTGCGTGCTATCCAGGAATTGAATTGAATTTAACTTACTGTCAAGTGTCCTGAGGCACAGTGAAAAGCTTTGTCTTGTGAGTAATACAGGCGGATCACATTGCGTATTAGCATAGATAAGAATACCATCGGTAAACAGCAGCAAAAACTAAAAAACGGGTACAGGCAAATATTAAGAGTTTGTGAATCCATTCAGCATTCTAACAACAGCAGGGTAGAAACTGTTTTGAAACAGTGCGATACATAAGCACATCAGGGTAATTGAAGGGGATGAAGAATACGGTGTCTCACCAGTTCCACATTCCCATCACCTTCTGGGTGACAATGCTGTTCCTCCCATTCTGCAGTGAAGCACCTGCTCCTTTCCTTAAGTCTACAATCCCTTCCCCGAATCATTTACATGTTGTTCCAGCTGCAGAAATGGTGCAGAGAATGAACAACTTTCATATTTGAGGAGCCCGTTTGTAAGTCTGATGACAACAAGGAAGAAGCTGCACATGAATCTGTCGGGACGTGTTTTCAAAGTTTTGTATCTTCTGCCAGATGGAAGAGGGTGGAAGAGAAGTCAACTCGGGTTTGAGTGGTCTTGATGGTATTGTTAGTCTTTCCGAAGCAGCCAGGTGTGTAGATGGAGTTACTGGATGGAGGTTTCGCTTTCATGATGGACTGCTCTGTGTTCAAAACATTTCATAATTTCTTGCGGTTGCTGGGATGCATCCAGATAGGATGCTTTCTGCAGTACACCTACAAAAGCAGGTCAGTGGAATTGTGGTCATGGTGAATTTCCTTCGCCTTCTGATGAAGTAGAGACAGGTAGGGGTAGAGGCTTCCCTGACGGATAGATCAATGACCCGGGGGAGGTGGATATATATTTAAGACACGGGTCAGAAGTGTTAGAGGAGGATGTGAAGAAGAGCATTTTCACCCAGACGGTGGGGTGGGGGGGGGGGGGGGGAGGAATCAGAAACCGGTTGCCTGTAAGGTTGGCTGTGTGCAGAAACCCTAATCACACTGAAGGAGTAGTGATAATCTTGCAACGCCAAAATAGACATGCTATTGGGTCAATTGCTGGGAATTGCTGTGATGTATGCAGGGCGAACTCTTGATTGGCTGAAGTGCCTTTCGCTGTGTGTAGATCTCTGTGCCGACCAACTCGTGCGCTGTCTCCACTGTGGTCGAATTCCATCCGATGGTGTGATGACGGGAACTGTGCACAACACCACAGTGCGGGTGCATCCAGTCTGGTAGAGAAGTTTGGTGCATCCTTTTTTGTGCTTTACTCTCACATCCCCCTGCACCCTTTCACTGTGTGTAAGAAGATTCGAATGCCTTCTCCAAATAAAGAAGATGGGAGCACTATTGAGGCCATTCAGCCCCACAGTCCACTTCTGCCATTGAATAGGATCATGACTGATTATTCAACTCATTCCCCGTTCCCTGTTTTCTCCCCCGTTCCTTTCAATCCCAAGAATTGGTACTTATCTCCCTTTCGAAAATATTCAATGACTTTGCCTCGACTGCTTTCAGTGGCAGAGAGTTCCACAGGGTTGCCCACTCAATGAGTCAAGACCATGCTCCGCATAACAGTTCTCCCCCGTTGCTTTCTGATTCTGGGCTCTCCACCCGGGTCCGCGAGAACATTCTTTGTGCATTTACCGCTGTTCATTTGCATAGGTTTCCGTGGGATCCCCACTCCTAATTCCTCTCCGTTCCCAGGGAATATTGCCTTCACCAATCCAATCTCTCTTCACACGTCAGTCCTGCCATCCCAGCAATCAGTCTGGGAAACTTTTGCTGCTCTGCCTCCATTGCCAGAACTTTCTTCCTCAGACGAGGAGACTCCAAAACCGCTCACACGATACTCCAGGGGGTGGATTCACGCTGTAAAATTGCAGCAAGACCTCCCTGCTCCCCAATCCCCAGTCCTCTCAGGATTAAAGTCCAAATTCCATTTACTTTCCTTACCTCTCACTGGATCAGTGACTGGTGCGTAAGGGGCACTCCTGGACTATTTCACTGCCCCCGCTTCCCCAGTGTATCATGATTCAGTAAATGACAATCTCAATTCAGATTAATTTCCATTTTCAAGATCACCATCGTTGACTCGAGTTCACAGCATCATAGCTTATCAATAGGACTTCAATTCTCCAAGATGTAGATAAAAGAATTGCAACCCATGGCGCCAAAGCATTAGTCTATTTCTCCGGTGTTATGCTGAAGTGTTGATGCCACCCGGGTCCTGTCTCCAGAGCTGTGTTTCAAAGAGAAGTGATGCCAATTGGTAATGACTATTGCAGCTGCATTCGACCGAATGTACCATCAAGGAGCCCGAGTAAAACTGGCATCAGTGGGTATCAGGGGCCACATTTTCTGGTGGTTGGAGTCACACCTGGCACAGAGGAACATGGCCATACTTGTTGGAAATGTGTCATCTCAGCTACTGGACATCTCTGCAGGAGTTCCTCAAGGTAGTGTCCCTGGGCCTAACCATATTTTCCTGCTTCATCAATGAACTTCCCTCATTAAAAAAGAAGTCACAAGTGGAGATGTTCGCCAATGATTGTGCAATACTCATCACCATTCAGGACTCCCCAGATACTGAAGCAGTCCAGGATCAAACGCAACAACTTCTGGATAATATCCGGCTTGGAGATTGCATATCCTGTCTTTTTGTTGGAGTTGGAGAGGTGACTTAATTGAGACATATAAAATAATCAGAGGGTTAGATAGGGTGGGCAGTGACAGCCCTTTTCTTCGGGTGGTGATGGCCTTACATGAGGGGACATAGCTTTAAACTGAGGGGTGATAGATATAGGGCAGATGTCAGAGGTACTTTCTTTATTCAGAGAGTGGTAGGGGCGTTGAATGCTCTGCCTGCAACAGGAGTAGACTCGCCAACTTTAAGGGCATGTAATGATCATTGGATAGTCATATGGACGAAAATAGACGTGTGTGGGCGAGAGGGGCTTCAGATTGGTTCCTTCGGTCGGTGCAACATCAAGTGTCGAAAGGCCTGTACCGCACTGTAATGTTCTATGTTCTATCTTTCACGTGACATACCGAGTCAGAATGGGGTGGGGGTGGTACTTGGAAGGGAACTTGCAGGGAGTGGTGCTCCCTCTCCCTCTGCTTCCCCGTGATGTTCTAGGGTGTAAGAGGAGTCGCGTTTCAAAGGTGTTGACATTTGAAGACCCTCGGTGTGATGTGAAGATGGTACTCACTGCTGCCACTGTGCATTTGGTGGTGGACACATTGAGCCTTGAAAGGGGCGTCAGCGTGTAATGGACTGGAGGGGGTGGGGTCTGCTTTGTTCGGGTGATGCAGAGATCCTCGAAGATGTGGGAACTAATCGAAGAGATGATCGAAAAAATTCACCTTCATATTCAGTGGGGTTACCCTAATTGATTACCTCCACTATCCACATCCTGGGGGTTACGTTAAGAGAGAATCTAGCCGACCCACTCCGCCCCCACTCCTTAATGTTCAGTGCTATTCACAATGCTGAACTCCCCTCCACCCCTCTATCATCAGCCTGCGGGTTTTCATTGTGGGAGAATCCAAATATTACCATCTCTGAATCGCACCACTGTGAAAAACCTGAACGCGACAATTCATGACCCCACAGGTACTGTTACAGCGTGCATTCAAGTGCAGCTTGACCTCGACACGACATACACGCTTTGGCTCACAATTGGCAAACCTTCTGGGGAGTGTTGCTGCACAAACAGACCTTGGTGTATGCTTCATCATTCCTTGACAGAGGCATCGCAAGGAGACATGAGAGCGAACAAGCCTTTTGGTATGATTTCTTTTCTTGACTGGAGCAAGGAGTATAAGAGTTGGGAGGTCATGCTGTGGCTGTACAGAACATTGGTACGGCCACTTTTGGAATATTGAATGCAGTTCTGCTTTCCCTCTCATCGGAAGGATGTTGTGAAAATAGAAATGGAACGGAAAACGTTTTGAAGGATATTGCCAGGATTGGCGAGGTTGAGCTGTATGGGGAGGATGAATATGTTGGAGATGTCATCCCTGGAGTGTCGTTGGCTGTGGGGTGACCTTAGTAAGGTTTATAAAATCAGGACGGGAATGGAAAAGGTCAGTAGACAATGTCTGATCACTGGGGTAGGGGAGGCCAGTACTAGAGGACAAAGGATTAGGTTCAAGGGGAAAGATTTAAATGGGATAAAAGGGGCAACTTTTTCTTGGGAAAAGGTGGTGCGTGTATAGAATTTGCTGCCAGAGGAAGTGGTGGAGGCTGGGACGGGGCATCGGTTTGTGTATATAGATAGGCGGTTTCGAGGATTTTGGGCCAAGTGCTGGTAAGTGGGATTGGTTCACACAAAAGCAATCAAACAAACAAACACAATTGATGAAGGCGAAGTGTGTTTATATCTCACTATTTGTTAAACCAGTTCATTGAGTTTGTGGAAGAGCAGGACGTTTGGAGATGATACATTATTCAATGAGGAAACTAAGAGGTTAAGCCTCGTTGGTATGAATACTCTGACAAGTCTGGAATCGTTCTGTAGAATGATGTGATGAAAAAGGAGGTTGGCGCACTGTCGGAGTCTCTGTCTCAGTTACTGTGCCTCACTCTGTCTCTCTCTGTCTCCATCCCTCTTTGCTTTTCTCTTATTTTCCTCTCGATCTCCCCACCTCTCCTTTTCTCTCTCTGGCTGTCTCCAACACTATGACCATATTTCGCTTCTCTCTCTCTCCCTCCCTTTGCCTCTTTCTCTCTTCTCTCTATCTCCCTTTCTCGCTTTTTGCCACTCTTATTCTGCTTCTCTACCTCTGTCTCACTCCATGTCCCCCTTTCTGTCTCTGTCCCATCTGTCTGGTTCTCTCCCACTCTTTCTTCCTCTTCTTCTTTCTGTATCTCTTTCTCAATCACCCACTCTCTGTCCTTCTTTGCATGCCTCTCTGTCTCGCTTTATTTCTCTCAATCTCTCCCTGTCACAATCACAGGCCCCATCATGTCTCTTCCTTTGTCTATCTCTCGCTCTCTGACGATCCGTCTGCATTCCTCACAATATCTGGCATTCTGGTGTCCTTCCTGTTCTCTGCAGGCCCACGCAGTTTAGCCTGTAATGGGTGTCGGTCATTAATCCGAGGGAGGTCCATATACTGTTCCGAATTATAGAGAAAGATTGACTTCTGATACGTTTTAAATCTTCGGTTGTACGAGTCGATGAATAATGTCATGGCGCATACCTATGGGACATCTCAAGGTAATTATCAACTGCTCACTGAACCTAGTCTGAGTCACAGCATAAATCCCAGTGTTCGTGCAGTAACTTAGCAACTACAGTATGAAGCTCAATTAAGTCATACAGTTGTGTAGATATAACATCTGGTAGCCCAACCAGTAGATTGGGATCCTTTTCGAATAGAACATTAATAATGACCACGACAGCATGAAATTGGCCGAGATAAACATCAGTAAAAGGATAGATTTTCTTCGGCTCGCCATCTGTGGGTCTCTGGCCTTCTCCCCACTGCTGGGCACCCGGAGACTCCTGCAGCCTCTGCTGGTCACGATAATGTGCCTGACGGTGAGAACATTGCACAACAGGCAAATCGCACGCCGGGGGTGAGAATGCTCTGCCCAAACTCCATTCCTACCCAGAATGGTGAATTGATGGCGTAACGTCTAATCAGATAAAACCAGGGCTGATTCACCAACACATACCACTCCGTCAACAGGAAATACGAGAACACGTTATTTAAACAGCTCAGCAACAGCTACTGTCCCCAGAACAACATCCGCCGTTCTCTCACTGCAGTATTTACTTTTAATTTTCGGCTTCTGGCAACAAATAGCCACAAATTGGTCAAAGGTGAAAGTGACAGTGAACCAGACTGAACAGTCAATGGCTGCAAAGAGCAGGACAGTGTGCATATTACACAAAGGGGTGGATGCAAGTGTTCTTTGTAAGTGAATGGAATGTGCCCAATATTTGATCGAGAATAGTAGGTCACTAAGTGCCATAGCGACCAGGTAGCGAGTGATGCATTTCGAGAGATCACAATTTCCCTGACAGAGGATTGCTATCGTCACGAGTTTAGCTGTGTGGAAGGAAAACATAAATGGACATCCGAAAGTCCGTTTGGATACAAGATAATATTTTAACTCACCATCAATTTTCAGTCTTAAATGTACCGTTTTGCAACTGTTATTATATTCAAATGATCACACCCATGAATATTTATGCACTGGAGATTGAAATGATCCTAGTTAACATCAATAGAGGACCAGAAATGCGGCAGAAGTGTGGTAGTGGAAAATGAGCATAGATTTCCAGTTAACGTAAAAGGGGCACTAATGGCATCGAAAATTGGATACCAAAGAATTTGGACAATTTCATTTAGAAGTTGAATGGTAAGATATGGTGGCAACTGATAGGTCAAAAGATGGTTAAACAAGTGTGGATATAGAACAAAGAACAAATAATATTTACAGTCCAAGAACAGTCCCTTCGGCTGTCCAAGCCTGAGCCTTTCCAATTCCTAAGCATCTGTATCTCTCTGCTCACCACCTACTCATGCATCTATCCAGGCGCATCTTAACTAAATCTACCATGCCTCCCTCTACTAACTCTGCTGGCAATGCATTCCACACACCTACCACCCTCTGTGTAAAGTTCTTTTATCCACCTCGCTCGAACACCCTGCACACCATGGGACTTCAATTTCTCGATTAGTTTACCATGGGGATCATTATCAAATGCCTTACCAAAGTCAATGTATATGACATCTACTGTCCTTCTCTCACCTACCAACTTAATCACTTCCTCAAAGAACTCTATTAAATTGGTAAGGCATGATATCCCCCGCACAAAATCACACTGCCTATTTCTGATAAGCCCATTCTTTTCCAAATATAAGTAGGTTTTATCCCTCAATACTTTCTCCAGCAACGTTCCCACCACTGACTTCAGGCTCACTGGTCTGTGGTTGCCCGGAATATCCTTACTACCATTCTTGTACAGCGAGACCACACGAGTAACCCTCCAGTCCTCCAGCACCTCACCTGTGTTTAAGGATGCTACGAAGATATTTGTTAGGGCCCCGGTATTTCCTCTCTCACCTCCCTCAGCAACTTGGAATAGATCCCATCTCTAATCTCAATATTCAACATGTCCCTCTCCTCAGTGAACCCTGATGCAAAATAATCATTCAGAATCTCACCATTTTCTCAGGTTGAACACACATCCGTCCTTCCCTATGATTTAGTGGAGCAATCCTTTCTCTAGTTACCCGCTTGCCTCTTACATAAGAATAAAAGGCTTTGCGATTTTCCTTATTTCTGCGAACTGAGGTTATTTCATGTCCCCTTTTAGCCCATTTGATTCCATGGTTAAGACTGGTCCAACTCTGCTGATATTCCTCCATGGCCCGTTCTGTTCTTAGCTGCCTGGACTTTATGTCCGATTCCTTTTCCTCTTGGCTAGTCGTATGAATTCTCCTGTCATCGACGGTTCATGAGTCTCGCCGTGCCTATCTTTTCCTTATAACGGGAATTGCTTTTCCTATACGATATTTAACCTATCTTTGAAAGCCTCCCACATATCAAATGTGGACTTCCTTTCAAAGAGCTGTGTCGAATCCACATTTCCAAGGTCCTGCCTAATTTTGATGTAATTGGCCTCGGCATAGTTTAGTACTCTTTGCTTAGGACCACTCTAATCTTTGTCTACGAGTATTCTAAGACTTATAGAACTGTCGTCACTGTTCCTTAAGGAATCCCCTACTGCAACGTCTACCACCTGGCCTGGCTCATTCCCCAAACACTAGGTCCAATATGGCCCCTTCCCTCGTCGGACTATTGACATACTACTCTAGAAAACTCTCCTAAAGGCTTCCTACGAATTCTGTCCCATCCAGACCTCTGAAACTAAGTGTATCCCAGTCAATGTTGGGAAAATTAAAATCTCCGATCACCACCACCCTTTTGTCTCCACATTTTCCATAAACTGTTTACCTATTTATGCTTCTACCTCACGTTCACTGTTGGGAGGCCTATAAGCCAGCCCCAACAATGTAACTTCGCCTTCTTATTTCTCTGTTCCACCCATAATGTCTCATTACTCAAGTCCTCCTTAGTGTCCTCTTTTCACACAGCCGTGATATCATTCCCTGACCAGCAATACAACTCCTCCCCCCATTTGTCTTCTCTCCCTGACCTGTCTGAAGCATCTATATCCTGGAAAATATCTGTCGTTGTGACATTCTGATGAATTGGTCTTACATTCCATTCGCTTCTCTGCCTACGCGTCTATAACTTAGATCCTCACTATTGTCGTAGGTGAAGTTCTCATCCACTCTCAGAGATGACGGTTTGAGAGAAGCTCCCCATAACACAATCGGGCTTGGTGGAGACATAACGTCATTGTCAATCACTCAGAATAATGCAGTTACAGTGCTCTACAGCACTGAACCAGACCCTTCAGTCCAATTTGTTCATGCCGGAAAGATGTTGTAAATTAATGTCATCCCATTTGGCACATGTGCCTCTGAACACTTCCTTTTCTTGTCCCCATCCAGATGTGCTTCAAATTTTGTAAATGTACCAGCCTCCATCACTTCCTCTGGTGGCACATTCTATACACGCATCACCCTCTGCGTGTAAATATTCCACCTGAGGTCCCTTTTTAACATTTCCCCTCACTCTAAATTAATCCTTTAAGGCTGCACTCCCCCAACACGGGAAAATTACTTTGCCCATTTACCCTATCTATACCTGTCAGGATTTTATGAGATCATCCCTCTGCCTCCGGCACTCCAGGGTAAACACCCCCAGACTATTCAGCCTCTCCCTATAACTCAAACCCTCCATCCCTGGCTACAAACTTGTAAATCTTTTCTGAACTCTTTCAAGATTCACAACGTCCTTCCTGCAGCCGGGAGAACATAATTGCACACAATAATCCACAAGTGCTCTAACCAATGTCCTGTACAGCCGCGACATGACTTCCCAAATCCTATACTCAATGCTCTGACCAACAAACGAAAGCATACCAAACTGTCTTCGTCAGTATCCTATCTACCTGCGAATCCACTTTCAAGGAACTATGAATCTGCACTTCAAGATATCTTTGTTCAGCACCAGTCCCCGGACATCACCATTAAGTGTATAAATCCTGCCACCATTTGCATATTCGAAATGCAATACATCACATTTATCTAAATTAAACTGCATCTGCCACTCCTCGGCCCATTCGACCATCACAGCCCTGGTTAACTTCTCTCTCTCTCTCTATCTCTCTCTCTCCAACAAATTCCCTCCCTCAATATAGTTTAAACCAGAGCCAGTCTCGAGGGTTGTGGGAGAGTCACTTTTAGCAGGGATAGACTGGATTGTCTGAGGGCACCAGGCAACTATCCTGCTGGAGTCTCTGAGTGAGGTTGGCTGTTTGCAAACAGCGTTTAAAAGTATAGGTGGGACGAAGCCAGAACAGCCCGACGTGGACACGGGGGGAATGTGCAAACAGACAGTGGCCCGAGGCTGGAATTGAACCCGGGTCCCTGGAGCTGTGAGGTAGCGTTGCGAACAACTGAGTCAACATGCAGCCCGTAGTTATTGGTACATTGCTCATTCAGAAGCACCGGAAATATTCTGGAAACCCTGTTTGGTGTCCCTCTATGGCATATTGTGGAATTTTGATTCAATCAACAAAAGAGTCCAGCGATGAAGAAGAAACTGTTGCCAATTGTTAGGAATAAAATGCATCCGGTTCCATACAAGCCTAATATGACACCGCCCAGTGAAGATCCGAACCAATGACAATTCTAGTCCACCAGCTCCAATCTCAATTCTGAGCAAAGAAGGCTGTGTCCATTTGGAAGGCTCTGAGCCCACCTTTAAATGGTTCCAACTTGGATCAGAGAGACGTATCTCAGAATAAGGGATTGCTCATTGAAGACAGAGATGGAGACGATTTTTTTTTCATCTCCATGAAGATTGAGTCTATGAGATTCTTGAACACAGAGGGATGGTGTGGTTTGGGTCATTCAGTATATTCAAGGCTGAGAGAGAAAGAGACTTAGATTTCTAATCAGACTGGAAATGGAGATATCGTCTAGGAAATGAGAGTTGGGAACGATTGGATTAGCCATGATCTCAGTGAACGGCAGAGAACTTTAAATAGGCCAAATGGTTTCCTCCTGCTCCTCTGTCTAACTGATTTATGTTTGAACAATTATATTATTAATTGGAGCAGGCAGCCCTTCAGGGATGCGATCTGCACACACGGAGACCGGAATTAATTCACTGACAAACAGCTTCGGGTTACCCCTTCTCCTCCCAACAGCTTCGCCACTGCTTCATGCTTCCTAAAGGATTATGGTTCTGTCTGCCGTTGCGAAAGGAGGATGGAAGAGAGGAAAACAAAGTGGACTGATTCTGTTGTATAAACTCTGGGGAATTTGGCAAAGTTAGCAAAGTGCTTTTATAACTGATCAGGAGCAGTTTGCCTTCTGAAGTTTGTTATTTTATTTTGCTGAGCGGTACCAAGTGCCTGTGTGCTGCTGCAGAATAGCCCTTGCATCGTTTGAGCTTTTGGTTTCGAAGTATGTGTCCGGGAATGAGTGGGGAAGGTGCTGCTGAACGACCTTTGGTGAATTTCCGCAGTTTGTCTCATAGATGGTGCAGTGTTGCGTGCATCGTGGAGTGGGTGTTTGTGGATGTCATGCCAATCGAGTGAACCTCTTTGTTCCTGGATTATGTCACGCTTCATGGTATGGCCACGGACAGCAGATCCGAGTCCATATTTTCGACCTTCACATTCACAACACAGCAAAATACAAACCCTCACCTATCGTCAAAACTGACCCAAATATTTCCTGGCAAGGCTTTTGAGTAAGCAATCCCAGGAATCAACTTTTTATACCAGTTTGGCGTTTCAGCAAAAGACTCAGAAATGTGCGAGCAATGGAATAAATTTAAGGGGAATTGTGAACGAAATTTGCGAGGCAGGTTTTTCACATAAAGGTTGGGGAGTGCCTGGAACGCGTTGCCAGATGAGATTAGATTACTTACAGTGTGGAAAGAGGCCCTTCGGCCCAACAACTCCACACCGCCCTGCCGAAGCGCAACCCACCCATACCCCTACATTTACCCCTTACCTAACACGACGGGCAATTTAGCATGGCCAATTCAACTGACCTGCACATCTTTGGACTGTGGGAGGAAACCGGAGCAAACCCACGCAGACACGGGGAGAACGTGCAAACTCCACACAGTCAGTCGCCTTAGGCGGGAATTGAACCCAGCTCTTCTAGCGCTGTGAGGCAGCAGTGCTAACCACTGTGCCACCGTGCCGCCCACTAATGTCAGAAGGCAAAATGCTCCTGATAAGTTATAAAAGCACTTTGATGATGGAAGCAAACACAACAGCAGCGTTCAAGAAACACCAGGACGAATACATCAAAGGGAAGGGAAGAGAGGGAGATGGATCGGGCAAGTAAAACCAGTTTTAGTTTGGAAGGGCAAAATATGCCAGCGCAGGCTTGGAAGGCCGAAGGGCCTGTTCCTGTGCTGTTCTCTTCTTTAGTCTTGATCCTATTGTTTGAGCAGAATGACATAACAAAGCAATCCAATCGATGTCTATGCTTTAAACCCAGCAAGTAAAACCAGTTTTAGTTTGGAAGGGCAAAATATGCCAGCGCAGGCTTGGAAGGCCGAAGGGCCTGTTCCTGTGCTGTGTTCTCCTATTGCTTGAGCAGAATGACATAACAAAGTAATCCAATCGATGTCTATGCTTTAAACCCAGGCACCTTTATTTCCAGCCCCATTCACCAAAAAAGACTGACGGGCAAACCCAGTTAAGGAAGGTCAACTCCTCCCAACCTCTCACAATTACCAAATTCATGTTGTTAGATGACAGGGAACAAAGAACAAAGAAAATTTACAGTCAAGGAGCAGGCCCATCGGCCCTCCAAGCCTGAGCCAATCCAAATCTACTGTGTAAACCTGTCGCCCAATCCCGAAACATCTGAATCCCTTTGCCCTCCACCTACTCTTGCATCTATCCAGACACATCTTAAATGAATCGACCTTGCCTGCCTCTGCTACCTCTGCTGGCAACACATTTAAGGCACCTACCACACTCTGTGTAAAGTACCTGCCGCGTGTATCCCACATAAACTTTTCACCTCTCACCTTGAAAGCGTGACCTCTCGTTGTTGAATCCTTCAGCCTGGGAAAATAAGCTTATCTGTATCAACCCTGTCTATAACCTTCATAATTTTGTAGACCTCAATTACATCCCCCCTCAATCTCCTTTTTTTGTAATGAAAACAAAAGTAAAGTATTCAACTTCCCTTCACAGCTAGCGCTTACCATACCAGGTAAAACTTCTCTGCACGCTCTCCAAAGCATCCACATCCTTTTGGTAATGTGGCGACCAGAACTGTACATAGTATTCCAAATGTGGTCGAACCAATGCCTTGTACAATTTTAACATGACCTGCCAGCTCTTACACTCAATGTCCCGTCTGATGAAGGCCAGCATACCATACGCTTTTTTGACCACTGTGCAGCAACCTTCAGGGTACAATGGACCTGAACTCCCAGACCTCTCTGCTCATCAACTTTTCCCAAGGCTCTTCCGTTTACTGTATAATTTTCTCTAGAATTAGACTTCCCTCAATGCATCACCTCACATTTACCTGGATTAAACTCCATCTGCCAGTCTCCGCCCAACTCTCCAGTTGAACTTTCCAGTAAATATACCCTCCTGTGTTCTTTGACAGTCCCCTATGCTTTCTGCTATTCCACCAATCTTCGTGTCATCTGCATACTTGCTGATCATACCAACAGTACACTCATCCAGATCATTTATGTATATCACAAACAACAGTGGCCCCAGTACTAATCCCTGTGGAACACCACTGGTCACCTTTCTCCATTTTGTGAAGCTCCCTTCAACTGCTACTCTCTGTCTCCTATTGCTCAAACAGTTCTTTATCCACCTAGCTAGAACACGTTGCACACCATGTGACTTCACTTTCTCCATTAGTTCACCATGGGGAAACTTATCAAACGCCTAACTAAAGTCCATGTATATGACATCCACTGCAGTTCCTTCATCTATCAACTTGGTCACTTCCACAAAGAACTCTATTAAGTTGGTGAGTTACGATCTGCTCCACATGAAACCATGTTGCCTATTACTAACGAACCCATTATTTTCCAACTATAAATAAATTTTATCCTCAGTACTTTCTCCAGTAATTTTCCCACCACTGACGTCAGACTCACTGGTCTGTAGTTCCACGGAATATCTCTGCTAGCCTTCTAATGCTGGGGGACAACGTGAGCAACCCTCCAGTCTTCCAGCAGTCACCTGTGTTTAAGGATGCGACAAAGATATCTCTCAGGGACCCATTAGTTTCCCCTCTTGCGTCCCTCAGCAATCAGGGATAGATCCCATCGGGTCCTGGAGATTTCTCCACAATAATACCCTCTCGCATACCCAACACATCTTTCCTACTTATGTCAACGTGATTCAGAGTAATCAAACTTCTAATCTTAACATTCACCAAGTCCCTCTCCTC
>NC_057758.1:36500-37333 GCF_004010195.1 Chiloscyllium plagiosum
GTGACTTTAAGGGTTTTGCGAAAGGCAATGGAGGCCAAGGTGCTGGAATTAGCCAACAAACTGGAGCTGGAGCTGCCTCCTTCCCTGAGGAAAGGAGAGATAATTGCAGCATCAGATGAGCATTTTGAGTTGCTGGGAACACCATCAGAATCTTTACAGATGGCTGAAATTCACATTGAAAAGAAAGCACCTTGAGTTGGAGGCGCAAGGCAAGGTATTACAGATGAAAGCAGAGGAAAGAGAAAGAGATGGAGAGAAGAGCGGGAAAGAGAGAGAGAAGAGATAGAAAAAGAGGCGGAAAGGCAAAAAAGAGAGGGTGTTTATACTTCAGAAATTGGCGCTTAGACAGGAAAGTCACCTGAAAAGGTTGGAAATGAAGGACGAAGGTTAGCTTAGCGAGGAAGAGAGTAAGAATGAACAAACCCAGGGTAGCCGAAGCCCCGGTTAGAAACGTTTAATGCTTCTCAAAAGGCCTTGTGATAAACCCTTTAAATATATTCAAGCATTGCCTACATTTGATGAGAACGATGTGGAAGCATTTTTAATGTCATTTGAAAAGGTGTTTAAACAAATGCCGTGGTCAGTGACCATGGGGGTGTTGTTTGTCCAAACAAAACATGTAGGTCGAGCTAGTGAGGCCCTCGCATCACTCTCAGACGAGGTATCTGGGGTATGTGAGGAGGGGAAGAAAGCCATCTTAAGTGTGCACATGAACTTATGCCAGAAGTAATAAGAGTAATAAAAAGACGGGGTACTGGGCTAATGGTCGGATACTTGGTAGTGTGGATGAGCAGAGGGATCTTGGTGTCCATGTACACAGATCTCCGAAAGTT
>NC_057758.1:37817-41066 GCF_004010195.1 Chiloscyllium plagiosum
AAAGGACCAAACAAAGTATTTTTGACAGTTGGGTAAGTGCATGAATAATAGCGTTGGCGCTTTCAAAGAGATGATTCTTTTGGAAGAGTTCAAAAATGCACTTCCTGAAGTAGTGAGACCTCAAGTGGAAGAGCAGAGATCAGCAGCTGAAAGGGCTGATGATTATGAGTTGGTCCATAAATCAAAAGATTGGCTTCCGAAATCAATTTCAATCCATGAGCGAGAATGAGAAATGCTCGCGTGGAAAGGGAAAGGTAGATTTTTAGTGACGATCATCAGGATGACTTACCACAGGGTAAAAGGAAACCGTTTAAGGGGAAAGAGAAGTTCAAATGCTCCGGTGTTTTCTCTGCAATACAGGAGGCCACATGAAATGACAGTTTTGGTTGGCTCAGAAAAGGAGTGGGAAGCCAGATGGAGGAAAACAGGATAAGCCAGTGAATTTCGTGGGAAAGCACAGTGGAGGCTACAAAGCTGCATCAGAATGTGCAAGCTGGTCGGAAGTTGGTCAATGAGGAAGTGCAAGATCTTCTTAAACCATATAGTAGCCAAGGTAAAATTTATTCACATAGGCCAGGAGCAGCAGGTACAGAGGTTACAATATTAAGTGACACAGGGTGCTCTCAATCTGTGATGCTGCAAGATGAGGAGGTATGTACCCCAGAACGACTATTGGCAGAAAATGTGCTAGTAATGCGAATTCACGGTGAACAAGAAGTGCTCAATTGTGTGAAGTGAGGCTCGTGTGCCTAGTGTCCAGTGGAGAAGTCTGGGTAGGAGCACTGGACAAACTCGCACCTCCAGGAGTTCAATTTGTCCTTGGGAATGATACAGGAGGAAGTGTGGAGTGCAGATGCTAGAGATCAGAGTCGAGAATTTGTCGATGCAAAATGAACAGCAGGTCAGGCAGCATCCGAGGAGTAGGAGAATCGACATTTCGGGCATAGGCCTTTCATCAGGAATGACAATGATAAAGCCAATTCATTGGTAGGTGTGCTGCTGACTGTGATTGAAAAACCAGTGGAAATTCAGACAACTGAATTATTGCAGGCCACGTATCCTGGGATTTCTCCTGAATGCGTGGCAACGAGGTTGCAAAGTGACAAAATCGCTTTTGGTGGGATGTTACTCATGTCCTCCTACACATTATCAGCACCGAGGTGGAACGAGTGGAGACTGTCAAGCTCCTGGGAGTGGTCATCCATAACAAGCTTTCTTGGACTCTTCATGTGGTCGCACTGGTTACAAAGGCCCATCAACGCCTCTTCTTCCTCAGACAGCTGAGGAGATTTGGCATGATGGTGAATACCATTGTCAGCTTTTAAATGTGCGCCATCGAGGACATTCTGTCTGGGTGTACCATTACCTGGTATAGCATTTGTATCATTCAAGATTGTAGACAGTTACAGAGAGTGGTGAACCCGGCCAGGACAATCACAAAGGCCAACCTCCCATCTATAGAATCCATCTACCAGGCCGGCTGTCAAGGAAAGGCACCAGCATTCCCAAAGGTCCATCCTACCCTGGCAATATTTGTCCACAGCTGAAAAATGTGTTGTTGGAAAAGTGCAGCAGGTCAGGCAGCATCCAAGGAGCAGGAGAATCGACGTTTCGGGCATGAGCCCTTCTTGGATGCTGCCTGACCCTGCTGCGCTTTTCCAGCAACACATTTTTCAGCTCTGATCTCCAGCATCTGCAGTCCTCACTTTCTCCTAACACTTTTCCACAGCCTCTACCATCGGGGAGAAGGTACAGGAGCCTGAATACACGCACCAACCGGTTTCATAAAAAAAAATCTAACCTACTCTTGTTGGAATACTGAATGGACTCACAAACTCTAAGTATTCGCCTGTACCTAAGTTTTTGTTTTTCCCGCTGTTTACCTATTATTTAATTATCTACGCTACTTAAATCTGTGATCTGCCAATATTGCTCACAAGACATAGCTTTTCCCTGTGCCTCGGTACCCGTGACAATAAACACAATTCAATTCAACTCAACCAGATGAAACAGGAAAGATCAAAGAGCACAGAAAAGGAAATTGAAGTGGAATTATCACAGACCCGTTTTGATCAAATGGATGACACAAGCAGGAGAGATAAATGACACAGCAGACATCTTTAGCTTAGAGAAATTAACTGAGCTATAGCAGAAAGATGAAAATTTAAAACAATTGCATCAAAATGCATACACAGAAAAGTAATCTGAATGTATCCTTGGATGTTATTATCGTAAAAATGTCGTCTTAACTCGGAATGGAGGACATCACATATTCAGATGGATGAGAAATGGGCAGAAATTCATCAAATCGAATTGCCATTTATTTATAGAAAGGAGGTGTTGCAAATGGCGGACAAGCTGACTCTATGTGGTCATTTAGGGGTGAGAAAAACTGAAGCTAAAATCCACGAACATTTTCACTGGCCTGGACTGCACAAGAATGTCGTTTTTTTTGCCAAACATAGAAGGCATAAAAAGAATAGAATCCTTACAGGGCAGAAACAGGCCATTCTGCCCAAGGCATCCACTCCGACCCTCTGAAGAGAAATCCACCCAGACGTGTGCGTCATTTTCTGGCCTCACCACTTATCGTCTTTCCCCTTGGTACGATGGTGGCGAGCCACCGACGTGAAGATAATGCAAAGATATGTGCAGGGAGAGATAGTGTTGAGGAGGCACGGAGATTCAGGTAGATTTAGACATGCTGGGAGAGTGGGCAATGAGTGGCAGAGGGAATACGACATGGGCAAATGGGAGGTCATGCCCTTTGGCTCCAAGAATAGAGTCATCTATGATTTTCAGAATGGGAATTAACTTCAAAAACCTGAAGTGCAAAAGGACTTGGGACTCTTCGGCCAGGTTTCTGTTAAGATTAATTTGAAGTTTGAAACGGGAGATAGGAAGGGAACTGCAATGTCGTCAAGCAGCCCAAGAGGATGTGAATATAAAAGCAGAGACGTACTTCTAAGGCTTTCCAAAGCTCTTATCAGGGGGGATGAAAGTGAGGAATGCAGATGCTGGAGATCAGAGCTGAAAATGTGTTGCTGGAAAAGCGCAGCTGGTCAGGCAGCATCCAAGGAGCAGGAGAATCGACGTTTCGGGCATGAGCCCTTCTTCAGGAATGAGGAGAGTGTGCCCAGCAGGCTAAGATAAAAGGTAGGGAGGAGGGACTTGGGGGAGGGGCGTTGGAAAAGCGATAGGTGCCCAACGCCCCCCCCCCAAGTCCATCCTTCCTACCTTTTACCTTAG
>NC_057758.1:41344-46301 GCF_004010195.1 Chiloscyllium plagiosum
GTTGGTGGGGGGTGTGGACCTGACGAGGGAGTCACAGAGGGAGTGGTCTTTTCGGAACGCTGATAGGGGAGGGGAGGGAAATATATCCCTGGTGGTGTGGTCCGTTTAGAGGTGGCTCTTATCTGGCCAGACTAAGAGCATTATGAACATATAATCACACTCTTGGCTTGTGCCTTGTCGAGAGTGGGGCAGGTGTTGAGAGGGTGGGGTCTGGTCGGGGAGGGTAGTTGTATTCTGTAGGATTTACCACCTTATCTGTTCTTGTAGCCTCAGGATTGATGTGCCTGGCTCTACTTCGGTTTCCTTTCAATGGTAATCGCCAGGATGTCGATTACTGATGTGAGTCAAACCCATTGAACGTCAAGGGGGCAATTGTTAGATAATCTCTCAACTTAAACTCCAAAGATGCTGAGGTGCATCAGTGATGGTAACACCAATGAAAGTTCAGTGGGCCGTGTTTGATTCCTTCTCAATGGTAACGCATAGGATATTGAATTTGAGACTTTTCAGTGATGGTGACACCTTTGAATGTCAAGGGGATGATGATTATATCCTCTCTCAATGGGAAACCCCGGATGTTGATAGTGCTGGCATTAAGTGATGGCAACATCATTGAAGGTCAAGGGCTCGCTACTTATTTTCTCTCTCAAAGGTAACAATTAGGATGTTGTTCTTATGGGACTTTAGTGATGCTTAGTCCATTGTACAGCAGGGGCCATAGTTAGATTCCCTCTAAATGATAAACCACAGATTTTGATGCTGTCGGTTTCATTGATAGGGAAAACATTGATCATATTGGTATGATGGTTGTATCACCTATTATCAAATTATCATGGACACTGACCTGATTAACGCACCCTTTTGAAATGTATACCCAGTCCTATCAGAGTTTCACATATCACAATGCAGTCTTACTGATCCATAATTACCCCATTTTATTTCCCATCAAGAATCAAACGGCTCATTTTTATATATTTGTTCCTGTAATCCTCCCCAGACACTAGTAGCAATGAATGATTTTTCGCTACAGAGTAAGTCTTCTCCCATTCAGGAAGCACACAATCACTTGATCTTTTGCCCTCTCTGCCAGATTCAGTAAGATTGACCTGGGCTCTTCAGAGATTCTGTTCTGTCCCTTCCCTCAGTGATCCTCAGACACCACCCCCAACTGCGACTCAGTTAACTTCAAACGTAATTATGTCAGAATCTTAAAAAAGCCGGATTAACATGAGTTAACTAAACTTGTTTGTTTCAGTGACTGGAATTAATCCCAATCCCGACAGATCCTAAGCGTTTCTCTGTAGAGGTTACAGCCCTCTATATATGAGCTTCGATGTACGAGTGCATGTCGTCAGTGGGAACATCACATCGGGCATTAACAGGGAACATCCGTTGGAGAGGGAGAGGCGAGAAAGCAATGGGAGAGAAATGGACGAAAGTGTTCCCACAATGGAGTCAAACCTGAGATCAATAGTTGGGAATTGCACAGCAATGGGGCGGGGTATATCATGGGCGTATTATATGCTTGAACATTATGTTGGCTTCCTCCCATTATCCTTATCGGATCGGATATATTACATACTGCAGATCGCTCAGGCTGGCTACTATCCTGTCCTGGCTGTGATTGGAGTTCCTGGTGAGTATATCTGCCTCCACTATTAACACTGGAAGTTAATCAGAAATGTCTGGGTGGTATCGAAATTAAGTGCCTTCTGTTTACTGCTGCCATTTTTTCAAGAAAAGGCAGATCTCTGTACACAGCATTGACTTTCAGGTTAACTCTGTAAATTGGTCTCAGTGTGACCCAGAGGACTGCGTAGGATCAGGTTAATTACTCCATTCTCACGATTGGGTTATGAGCAGCTCCTTATTTCTGAATGCATGGGATCCAAAAATGTCAAGTTTATTTTATGGTCAATTTCATTCCAACACATTGACTCTGATCTGCAGCCAATGGACAGACTCATTCACTTCAGGGCTAGAGAGACTAACGTGTTTCCAAATGCCAGATGTTACTCCATCAAACTGGTAAGCTTGCACTAAGTTTGAATGTATATCAACATTGTGTGTTCACATTCCTCACAGTCAATGTACTGACTATTGTTGTCCTGTCTCGGGGAAAGTGTGGTCTCTCGAAGTGTATCACTCGCTACCTGGTGGCCATGGCAGTGGCGGATCTTCTGGTCGTTATACTGGACCTGATATTGAGACACATTCCTGTTGTGTTTCGGGAAGACTTCTCCTTTCTGACGCACCTCCCTGTATGCAATATACACGCTGTCCTGCTTTATGCAGTCACTGACTGTTCTGTCTGATTCACCGTCACATTCACCTTTGACAGATTTGTGGCCATTTGTCTCCAGAAGCTGAAAAGTAGATATTGCACTGAGAAAACAGTGGTTGTGGCTCTCTTAACAGTGACTGCACTGAGCTGTTCAAAGAATATTTTCTGGTATTTCATGTTAACACAATGGTATCAACTTCAGAACATGCCTTGGTTCTGCCGTGTTGTAACTGATGTCAAAGGCTTGGGTTGCAATTGAATTTCTCCATCACATTCTAACACCATGTGTCCCATTTGTCATCATCCTGATCCTCAACGCATTCACTGTCAGACATATTTTAGTGACTAGCAGAGCCCGGAAGAGACTCCAGAATCACAGCAAAGGGGAGAGTCCCAGAGACCCAGAGATGGAAAGTCGGAGGAGATCCATCATTCTACTATTTGTCATCTCTGCTAATTTCATCATATTATGGTCAATGTTAATGCTGATTTCAATATATACCCGTATGATATATGTGGTAGCTTCGATTATATATATTCCAGACTTTGTGCAAGAATTGGGATTCATGTTGCAGTTGCTGAGCTGCTGCACCAACACTGCAATTTATGCAGTGACCCAAACTATGTTCAGAAGGGAGTTGAAGAATGTGGTGAAATATCCCTTCGTCCTGATTGTGAACGCCATGAAATGATGAGGAGGGCATAAGCATTTGCGTCAGCAGAACACATTCCTGGTTAGAGAAGACTCCCAAATTCGCTCTGATTCTAGAGAAATTCCCAATTCAATGTTTTACCGCAACGGCCTTGAATAATGGAGCCAGTCAACACCAAGACTGAAATCTGTCTTGTAAGGTGACATTTTGAATTGGTTTGTTTTTCAATGAGGTGACTCTAACTGAATAAGAAAAGCAGTGCAGGTTTTGTTTTCACAATGCAACAAAGATTGACAAATTACACGAAGTTAAGTAGTTGAAACAAATACATCCTATTAAAACATTTGATTGTAGCACGTGTTTCAATAAAAAAAAACAATTCAGCTTCAGAACACAAAACAACGCCAACACTGTATCCGAAACAACTCTCACTCATAGCAAAAACTCTGTACCATCAGCTCAGTTGTTTTAACTCATTCGTGTTTTCAACTTGTAGATTATAAATACAGCGCAGTACAGGCCCTTCGGCCCTCGATGATGTAGATAGCTTCTTTCTGCGTATTATAACATGAACCATAAATATACTCAGTTCTAAATGATGTGTTCAGGATTAGTTAGAGATTTAAGAAATGAAGAAACAAAAACCAAATTAGATACAGGAACACACAGGTCAGAAAAACAAGGAGCAATGTTAAAAAAAGACAAACATCACAGTCTATCCCCAAAGGCTCCATTTCTACATCGTTCTGTCACAGGAGCATGCGCATATACAGCCACACTCACCTAAAGATTTCACTGGACTGCCTGAAATTTCATAGTCAAAATTAAAATTAAATCCTCTCTACAAAGCTTATTGCAAATGAAGTTTCAGAAGTTTTCTTTAAAGTCTGTTCTATTTATTTAATTACCAATGAAATGGCACCAAGGAATGTGTGGAAAAGTACATTTGGCTGGCAGCTTGTCGAGTCCGATCCTGTTTAATCTTCACTCATGGAATAACCCCTCCAATAAAGGATCGTGTGATTGGCCTATGGAATGAGGACCCGTTGTTCATAACAAAGGCTTCCATATGCCCAAAGTGACGTGATTGGCTCGGAAGCAGCCGAAGAGTTTGTGATTCTCACAATAATGTCAGAACCATTTATACATCTGAAAGGGGAATGTTAGAAAGCGAGGGTTGACCACCCCTTTGAGAAATAAAACCGAAACATCCAAACATGTCCGCTGTATAATCGATAAAACGTGTGATTAGATTACTTACAGTGTGGAAACGGGCCCTTCGGCCCAACAAGTCCACACCGACCCACCGAAGCGCAACCCACCCATACCCATTCCCCTACATTTACCCCTGCATCTAACACTACGGGCAATTTAGCATGGCCAATTAACCTAACCTGCACATTGTTGGACTGTGGGAGGAAACCCACGCAGACACGGGGAGAATGTGCAAACTCCACACAGTCAGTCGCCTGAGGCGGAGAACTGAACCCGGGTCTCTGGCGCTGTGAGGCAGCCGTGCTAACCACTGTGCCACCGTGAGGCCTACTATGAAAAGTGGTGTAACCTGCTTCTCGTGGTTAAATGAAATAAATCCCTGACACTCACTTTAAAATGAAGAAATAACAAGTTATTTATCTGACTCTACCAGTGAGCAACGTAATTAAACGATTAGCAACTGGAAAAAAAAATCCTTTTTTAACTTCTAACTATTCCTGAGTTGAACAAGATTCTAATGGAATGCTGCTCCAATCAGACAATTCCCACTCAGATAACAAAAAATAGAATGTAGCTTCTCAAAATAACAGTCAGATTACGTGTCTTATGGTATAGTTTATTCCTTTGCCGCTGCTTGCTTATGGTTTACTTATATATGCTACTTAACTGTGTGATCTGCCTGTATTGCTCTCAAGGCAAAGACTTCACTGTGCCTCAGTACACGTGACAATAATTCAGTTCAATTCAATTCTCCATCCATTGTTCGGTCAGGAACACCTTCTCTTGTCATTGGCACTGTTGTTAT
>NC_057758.1:48057-50313 GCF_004010195.1 Chiloscyllium plagiosum
AGCTTTGGAGAGGTTGCAGAGAAGATTTACCAGGATGTTGCCTGGAATGGAGAGGAAGTCGTACGAGGATAGGTTGAGAGTTCTCGGCCTTTTCTCGTTGGAACGGCGAAGGATGAGGGGTGACTTGATAGAGGTTTATAAGATGATCAGAGGAATAGATAGAGTAGACAGTCAGAAACTTTTTCCTCGGGCGCAACAGAGTGTTACAAGGGGACATAAATTTAAGGTGAAGTGTGTCAAGGTATAGGGGAGATGTCAGGGGTGGGTTCTTTACCCAGAGAGTGGTGGGGGCATGGAATGCGCTGCCTGTGGGAGTGGTAGAGTCAGAATCATTGGTGACCTTTAAGCAGCAATTGGATAGGTACATGGATGGGTGCTTAAGCTAGGACAAATGTTCGGCACAACATCGTGGGCCAAAGGGCCTGTTCTGTGCTGTATTGTTCTATGTTCTATGTTCTATGTTCTAAATGTAAATGAGCGATAACGCAAAACCGATCACAATGCCAAGATGAGTGTAATAGCAGTTAAACTGAATTAAAGTTCTGTACATCATTCTTTAGATTGAATTTGGGAAGAATAAATAGTGGAACGTTGTCACTTGAACCGACAATGTACAGATCCCTGATTGACTAAATTTCCTTTTCCTCCTTCCACATAAATTGACTGCCTGGATTCCAGCACTTAGCCAAAGATGCTTCTTTACCTATAATGCAGGGGTGAACAGTGGAAGCTTAATTTCTCCCCCTGACACTTTCGGAGTCCATAGAACACTTCTATCGATGTGATTGCAAGTCTCAAAGACGCGTAACAGCAATTTGGTAAGAGCAGCAGGAGGTTTTGACTTCCCAGATAATAATTGGGATGGATGAAACGTGAAACGCTTAGTGTGCAAGGAATTCTTCAAAATACGTTCTGGGGAAAATGTGAACCAAGCTTAGAGAAAGTCCGACAATGTGAAAGGGTGGTGCGGGATGTGAAATTGAAGTGGCAAAGGTGCTCATTTTGTAAGTGACAACAAAGGAACAGAATATCACTTAAACAGAGCAAATCTGTAGAAATCTGGAAAACAATATGTATTGTGGGGAACACAGAAATGCAGCACACAGAGTGAGAAGATAATCAGTAAAGCCCATACAATGTTGGGACTTATTTCAAGGGCATTGGAGCACAGAAGTCCAAATGCAACAATGGATGGAGTGTAACTGGGTTAAATGTGAGCTGCTGCATTTTGCAAAGGCGAAGGCACTGAATGGTAGGGAGCGTTGCTGAACAAAGAGATATTATAGTTCAGGTTCACAGCTCCTTGAAGATTCAGTCACAGACAAACAGGGTGGTGATGAAAGGATTTGCTGCACTGACCCAGCCAAAGGACCTGTGTCCACACTGTAAGTAATCTAATAATCGAACGAATGCTAGCAAATGGGACTTGATTACTTTCGGATATCTAGTTGGTATGGATGTGTTAGACTGAAGAGTCTCTTTCTGTGCTGTACATCTTGATAGCTCTGAGACTCTATAATATGTTGGTAGACAACATTTGGAGTACTGTGAGCAGTTTTGGTCCCCCTGTTTAAGTCAGGATGAGGTCCAGAGAAGCTCACTGGAATATTCTCTGGTATGGAGGGGTTGCCTTATGAGCAATGATGAATCAGGTTAGGACTCTGCTTCCCGGAGTTCGGAAGCTTGACAAGTGATCGCATTGAACTAAAAAGGTATTCTTAATGGGCTTCTCAGGGTCAATGCTGAGGGAACGTTTTCCCTCATAGGAGAGTCTAAGAACAGAGGGCACAATCTCAGAAGAATGGGATGCAAAGTGAAGATTGAGAGGAAGAAGTCTTTCTTCTCTCAGGAGGTTGTCAATCTTCAGAACTCCTTGGCTCAGCGAGTTATATGGCAGAGCCCTTTTGTAGATTTAAGTCTGAGACAAATAGGTAGTTGATCAGCAGGGAATCAATGGCAGGAGGTAAGGGGCAGCAAACAGTATGCGAGAAATGTTGGATCATCAATGATCCTGTAGAACGGGAAAACAGACTGGAGGGGCTGAATTTCCTCTTCTTGATTTATGTAGTCGAGAAATAATGTTTCAAAATGTCCCCCCTCTCTCTCTCTGTCATGGAGATATCTCTGCAATTACTGTTGTCTCTCAGTCCCTTCTCTACCCCTCAGGACAATATGTATATATTGACAGGTGTCTGTCAATCTCCTCTCTTTCTCTCTCTCTCTCTCTCTCTCTCTCGCTCCCTCTCTCTCAGAGAG
>NC_057758.1:51092-53500 GCF_004010195.1 Chiloscyllium plagiosum
GATATCTGTACACTGACTGGTGTCTCTCAGCTCTCTGCCTCTCTCTCGCTCAGAGTGATAAATGTACACTGACTGGTGTCTCTCAGTCCTCCCTCTCTCTCGCTCAGTGTGATATCTGTACACTGACTGGTGTCTCTCAGTCCTCCCTCTCTCTCTCTCAGGGTGATATTTGTACACTTGCTGGTGTCTCTCAGTCCTCTCTCTCTGCCTCAGGGCATATGCATTAAATGGTTATTATTTCCTAACCCTCTCAGTTACATTCCTCATGAACTTCTGGTCCTTATGCATTCTAAACACTGCCAAGTAAAAATATGAATGATAAAGTTCGCCTGGCTGAAGCCATAACCTCAATTCAACATCCATATGCACATATAGATGATCAGAAACATCCAACTTGTTGATAGAAATGAGAAATTGGAGAAATCACATTTCAACAGAAGCGATCCCCAAACGTCGATGAGATGTTCCCCCTTCCTGTATCCGAATCCTTCCCATCTTCAATCTCCATTTTTCCAGATGTGTGCAGTTCGCTGATGAAGGCATTAGGACATGGACAGAAGCATCATTCCGTCTTCCTGTCAGTTGTTATTGGCAACTGGGAAGGGAGGGTGATAATCGCTAGCTGTCTGTCAGCTATTGCACAGCAGACAAAATCTGACCCGGCAGGTGCCCAGGAGGTCACCGTTCCTGGTATCCTGGTCCCAGACCTCAATGGTCAGCTCCTGCCCTACTCTCGGCCTTGACCTCGCCCGGGTCTAACTTCACATTTCAGTTGGTGTTGTTGCTGCTTGAGATCACGGCGGTCCTGTCATGTGCCTGATTGTAACTGACAAGCACAACGCTGTCTGCCTTAGGACATTCTTTCAGGATGTGACAAAACGCATTGGTGAAGGCAGAGCGGTGGCTATGGTGTACCTGGATATTCACAAGGCATTTGTTAAGGTTAGACTCATTCAGAAAGTGAGGTGGCTTGAGATACAGGGAAAACTGGCTGTCTGGACACAGAATTGGCTGGCCCATGGAAGTCAGAGGGTGGTAGCCGATGGAGCTCAGCCTGGAGCTCAGTCATCAGTGGTTAGATTAGATTAGATTACATTACATTACAGTGTGGAAACAGGCCCTTCGGCCTAACAAGTCCACACCGACCCGCCGAAGCGCAACCCACCCATACCCCTACATTTACCCCTTACCTAACACTACGGGCAATTTAGCATGGCCAATTCACCTTACCTGCACATCTTTGGACTGTGGGAGGAAACCGGAGCACCCGGAGGAAACCCACGCAGACACGGGGAGAATATGCAAACTCCACACAGACAGTCGCCTGAGGCGGGAATTGAACCCGGGTCTCTGGCGCTGTGAGGCAGCAGTGCTAACCACTGTGCCACCGTGCCGCCCCAAATCTGTGGTGTTCCACAGCGATCGATTCTGGGAACTCTGCTCTTTGTGCTTTTTTATAAACGACTTGGATGAGGAAATGGAAGGGTGTGTGAGGAATTTTGCTGATGGCACGAGTGTTGGTGAAGTTGTGGATAGTGTGGAGGGCTGCTGCAGGTTGCAACAGGATATTGACAAGGTACAGAGCTTTGCTGAGAAGTGGCAGATGGAGTTCAACCTGGAAAAGTGTGAAGCGATTCATTTTGGGAGGTCGGATTTGAATGCAGATTACAGGTTGAAGGCAGGATTCTTGGCAGCGTGGTGGAACAGAGGGAGGTTGGGGGTCCATGTCCATGGACCTCTCCAAATTGCCACGCAAGTTGATAGTGCTGTTAAAATGGCATATGGTGCGTTGGTTTTCATTAGAAGGGGCATTGAGTTGAAGAGCCGCGAGGTTATGTTGCAGCTCTATAGAATCCTGGTTAGACCACATTGGAATATTGGTCTGGTCGCATCATAGGAAAGATATGGAAGTTTTAGAGAGGGTGCCAAGAAGATTTATCAGGATGCAGCCTGGACTAAAGTGCATGTCTTCTGAAGAAAGATGGAGGGGGCTAGGGCTTTTCTCATTGGAGCGAAGAAGGAAGAGAGGTGACTTGATGGAGGTGTGCAAGTTGTTGAGAGGCATAGATAGCGTGGATTACCAGATACACATTTTTCTTTTCCCACGGCGGAAATGGATAGAATGAGGGGGCATAATTTCAAAGTGATTGGATGAAGATTTAGAGCCAATGTCAGAGGTAGATTATTGACACAGATAATGGCGGGTGCGTGGAATACATTGCCATCAGTGATGGTAGAGTCAGACACATTTGGGACATTTAAGCGATTGTTGCATAGGCACATGGATGATCGTAAAATGAAGGGTCTGTAGATTAGTCTGATCTTAGAGTAGGATAAAAGGCCGGCACAACATTGAGGCTGATGGGTTTGCACTGTGCTGTACTGTGCTATGTTCTATCAATAACCAC